>NC_057729.1:4975281-4977689 GCF_004010195.1 Chiloscyllium plagiosum | reverse complement strand
TGGGTTGTGGGGGCGCAGGGACCTGACCAGGTAGTCATGGAGGGAACGGTCTTTGTGGAAAGCAAATAGGGGTGGGGAGGGAAATGTATCCCTGGTGGTGGGGTCCGTTTGTATGTGGTGGAAATGTCAGTGGATGATGCAGTTTATGTGGAGGTTGGTGGGGTGGAAGGTGAGGACCAAGGGGGTTCTGTCCTTGTTGGGTTTGGAGGGGTGGGGTTTGAGGGCGGAGGTGCGGAATGTGGATGAGATGCATTGGAGGGCATTTTCAACCACGTGGTAGGGGAAATTGTGATCTCTAAAGAAGTTGGCCATCTGGTGTGTTCTGTGGTGGAACTAGCCCTCCTGGGAGCAGATATGGCAGAGGCGGAGGAATTGGGAATACGAGATAGCATTTTTGCAGGAGGTAGGGTGGGAAGAGGTGTAATCCAGGTAGCTGTGGGAGTCGGTGGGTTTGTAAAAAATGTCTGTCAAGTCGGTTGTCATTAATGGAGATGGAGAGGTCCAGGAAGGGGACGGATGTGTCACATAGTACTTTTGGCTGTCTCATGAATGTATCAGCATTGAAACCGTCAATGCCATAAAAGGGGAAAAGGGGGAGTGAGGTACAGGATCTGCTACATGTTGTGCAAAGTGATGGGATAGATCTTTACAAGATAAAGAAGAACCCGACACCACCACACCCCCCCAACCCCACACACACACACACACACACATTTATATTTGACAAAAAGATGAAAATTGGAACATTGAACTATTCTTGGAAAATCGTTGGGACATTGAATGAAAATCCTAGGATTGTCCCATCTGCTCGTTCCAGCACGGCTGAATATTGTTTGTACCATTAATAAAAACAGATAGTGCTAGTGAAACTCAGCAAGCCTGGCAGCATCCAGAACACAGAAATATAGCAACAAGAGTAGGCCATTCAGCCCCTCACATCTGTTCCACTTTTTGCTGAGACCGTGACTGACCTGTAGCCTCACTCCGCATACCTGCCTTGAGCCCACATCCTTTAATGCTTTCACTTGACAAAGAGGTATCTATCTCAGATTTAAAATTGACAACCGATCCAGCATCCACAGTCATTTGTGGAAGAGAATTCCAAACATCCACCACCCTTTGTATGTAGAAGTACTTCCGAATATCTCTCCTGAACGATGTGGCCCTAATTCTTAGACTACACTCTCTAATTTGCAAATCACCAACCAGTGAAGATAGTTTATCTTTATCTACCTTGTCTTTTCTTGTTAATATCTTGAAGACTTTGAAAAATTCACATCTTGACCTTTTAGATTCTGGAGAAAACAGGCTAATTTGTATAATCTCTTCTCATAACTTAACCCCTGAAGTCCAGGTATCATTCTTGTGAGCCTACGTTGTGCTCCCTCCAAGGCCAATCCATCCTTCCTAAGGTATGGTGCCCAGATCTGCTTGCAGGACTCCAAGTTGGGTCTAATCAGGATTTTGTAGAACTACAGCATAACATCGACATCATTGTACTCCAATCCTCTACATAAAAAGGCTCAACATTCCATTCGATGTCTTGATTACTTTCATGATTTGGAGGTGCCGGTGTTGGACTGGGGTGTACAAAGTTAAAAATCACATAATATCAGGTTATAGTCCAACAGGTTTAATTGGAAGTACACGAGCTTTCGGAGCGCCGCTCCCTCATCAGGTGGTTGTGAAGGAGCAACGCTCCGAAAGCTCGTGTACTTCCAATTAAACCTGTTGGGCTATAACCTGGTGTTGTGTGAATTTTAACTTTGATTACACTTGATACCTGATCGGCATGGATGAGTTGGACTGAAGGGTCTGTTTCTGTACTGTACAGCTCTATGACTCTAAGTTCCAGCCTAATCTCTGACCCGTGTTCTGAACCACAGGGTGACAATATTATAACAAGTTTTCAACAAGGCCAACCCTTGCTTCCTCCTGAATTCTCAGAGGGCACATTAATGTTGGCCAGTTCATTGCTGTGGATCTGGAGTGAACCCTAGGCCAGACCAGGTCAGCATGGTAGATTTCCTTCCCAGAGCATTAGGTGAGTTTTTATGATAATTGTTGATAGCTAACAGGATTACCGTTCCTAAAACTAGGTTTCAACTCCAGATTTTATCAACTGAAGTTAAATGCCACTATGGCGTTTCAACTCATGCTCACAAAATGTTAGGTAAAAACAATGACTGCAGATGCTGGAAACCAGATTCTGGATCAGTGGTGCTGGAAGAGCACAGCAATTCAGGCAGCATCCGATGCTCACAAAATGTTAGCCTTGTTCTTTGGATTACTTGCCCAGTGATATTACCATGACACCATCTTCACCAAACATGGCCCTGGAGTTATTGTCTTGACATCTTCCTACCTCCAATCATCCCACTCCTGTTATTACTCACCCAACTTGGTCC
>NC_057729.1:4941555-4975203 GCF_004010195.1 Chiloscyllium plagiosum | reverse complement strand
CGCGCGAGGGCCTGGAGGGAAGTGAGGGGGGAGGTGTGGGGGCAAGTTTTGCATTTCTTGCAGTTTCAGGGGAAGGTGCCAGGAGTGGAGGTTGGGTTGGTGGGTGGTGTGGACCTGACGAGGGTGTCGTAGAGGGAGTGGTCTTTACGGAACGCTGATAGGGGAGGGGAGGGAAATATATAGTGTCTTTGCGGAACACTGATAGGGGAGGGGAGGGAAATATATCCTTGGTGGTGGGGTGTCTGTTTGGAGGTGGCAGAAATGACGAAGGATTTCTGTTGCCTGCCACTCAACCAATTTGGATAGAAAAATAAAGTTAGCATTTCAAGTCTGAGATGAACGAAAGAGAGGGTAGATCATTTGAATTCTATTTCTTTCTCCAAAGATTCTGCCAGACCTGTAGGGTTTTTCCAGAACTCTCTCCAAATTTCCGTCATCTTTCATGTTTTCCTTTATTGTAGCATTATTGTCTTGGCAAAATAATTTAACACAATGTTCTATCATTCTCAGTACAAGCTCTTACAGCCTGATGGGGGACACCAGGTTTTATTTAATACAATGGAGAAATCATTCACTAAGTCATCCCTAAAATATTATGGTTATTTCCCTTGGGATGAAGTAAGTGAGAAGATTGAAGGAAGATAGCAAATGACACTCATTTCTGATAATACCTCCTGACCAACATGAAGATTGAAAAATGAAAGTGTGAGTTCCCCAAATGGATTGCACATTAATGCCTCTCTAATCATATCCCATAAGGGAATGATATATTTTCCTTGGTTTTGCCGGAGTCTCAAGGACAAACAAGTATTCAACAAGTGTCACTCAACTCATCGTAACAATTAACACACAATCATTAGCAGTGGATAAAGTAATATTGATTCTAACAGTTATTTTGACACACGGGGCAGGTTTTATTGCAGAGAGTCGATATTTCTGAGGTATTAGCAGGCTCATCAGAATAATTCAAGTCAATCAGAAACCTTGAGGGCATCACAACATAGAATAACACTCCCTGGGCTACAAATCATGGAAATCCTCTGATCTCGATCCAAATCCCAAATTCCAACACCCATCAGAAAAAAGATGAAACATTTACACATCTGCTGTTTTTTGGTACTCTCTTCAAATGCAGGATACAAGAAGGGGATTAACAGAGAGGAAAATCTTCATAACTCATGTATTCCAAATGAGTATACCAGGTTTGAAAGCCCAAGGTCTCCCGGACAGGCGACTGGGAGATGGTTCAATGTGTAAGGTAAGTAACTGAATAGGTAGAGTGTGTTAAAGGGATAGTTAATTAATCAAGGCTGCTAGTTTAGTGGTGGGGGTGTAGTTGGTCATTGGGATAGGGTGTGGTCAGCAACAGTCAGGGGGAGGTTTGTGGAGAGGTCTAGAAAAATTCAGGACCTAGATTTTTACGTGAACTGAGGTAAACAGGTTATCCCACCCATTAGATTATTCCCAGCTGTAACCATATCCTTTACATAGACACAGCCCAGTCAATGGGAGATGGAACCTTAGGCATCAATCGTCAATGACCTCCCAATCTTCCGATTAAAAGCAGGCCCTCTGTCCAGGGGAATCATAGAGTCATACATCACGGAAACAGACCCTTCAGCCCATTCATCCATGCCAACCAGATTTCCTAAACTGAAATGATCCCATTTGACTGCACTTGGCCCATATCCCTCTAAATCTTTCCTATCCATATATATGTCCAAATGTCTTTTAAATATTGTAATTGTACCAGTGTCCACCACTTCCTCTGGCAGCTCATTCCATACATGCACCACTATCTGTGTGAAAACGTTACTCCTTAGGTCCCTTTTAAATCTTTCCCCTCTCACCTTAAACCTATAACTTCTAGTTCTGGATCTCCCTACCCTGAGAAAAAGATCTTAGGTATTCACCCTATCCAATCCTCTCATGATTTTACAAACATCAATAAGGTCATCCCTCAGCCTCCAATACTCCAGGAAAAAAAAGTCCCAGCCTATTCAGCATCTCCTTTCACTCAAACGCTCCAGTCTTGGTAACATCCTTGTTAATATTTTCTGGAACTTTTCCAGTTTTATAACTTCCTTTCTACAGCCTGGCAGCCAGAATTGTATGTAGTATTCCAAATGCGGCCTCACTAATTTCTTATACAGCCAGTACATGACCTTGACTCTGACCAAACAAGTGACCATGCCTGACTTGGTAAATGTGTAAATGACCTGTCCACCTCCATGTCGTGAGCAGTTGACCATTCCCCAAGACAGCCCAAAAAAGTCTCCTACTGATATAAACCAATCAGGGTTCTCTCCTGATGTAGCTACCCAGACTCCTTTACCCCCTTACCCCTCCCTAGCCCTCCTCCCACCATCTCACAAACTTCCAACCTGTCACCACATGATCTGGAAAATTAAACTCTGTCCATTTCCATTAAATTGGAACAATCGACACAGATGAAAGGTGACCTCATTGATTCGATTCAGGCAGCAGTCTTAAACAGTTTCTGTTCACTCCCTGCTCAGCTGACATTCATTCATTCATTGCAAGTCCAAATAAACTCAAGTTCTTCACAAAGTGAATCCATTTACAGATCCAAACTCATCTTACAACTGCACAAACTTGATTGAGTTTTTTTGAGGAAGTTACCAAAACGATTGATGACGGCAGAGCAGTAGACATTGTTTACTTGGACTTCAATAAAGCCTTTAGCAAGGTTCCGCTTGGCAGACTAATCAGTAAAGTTAGGTCACATGGGACTCAGGGTGAGCTTGCTAATTGGATACAAAATTGGATTAACGGCAGGAGACAGAGAGTTGTGGTTTCAGACTGGAGTCCTGTCACCAGGGATGTTCCAGAGGGATCAGTTCTGGGTCCTCTTTTGTTTGTCATTTATATCAATGAGAATGTAGAAGGCTTGGTTAGTAAGTTTGTGGCATAGTAGAATTGGTGGCATAGTGGAAGGTTTTCTAAGATTACAAAGGGATCGTAATCAAATTGGTCAATGTGCTGAAAAATGGTAGATGGAGTTCAATCTGGATAAGTGTGACGTATTGCATTTTGTACAACAAACAAGGGTAGGGGTTATACAATTAATAGTAGGGGCTTGTATAGTGTTGTAGAACAGAAGGACCTAGGGGTTTAGATACATAATTCTTTAAAGTTTGCATCACATAAAGACAGGATGGTTAAAAAAAGGCACTTAGCACATTTACTTTCATTGCTCAGTCCTTTAAGTATAGGAATTGGCAAGTCATGTCGAGGTTGTACAGGACATTGATGAGGCCTATCTGGAATACAGTGTCCAGTTCTTATAGCCCAGCTATAGGAAGAATATTTTCAATCTGGAGAGAGTTCAGAAGAGATTTACCAGGAATGGATTAGATTAGATTAGATTAGATTCCCTACAGTGTGGAAACAGGCCCTTCAGCCCAACAAGTCCACATCAACCCTCTGAAGAGTAGCGTACCCAGTCCCATTCCCCTCTGAGTAATGCACCTAACACTATGGGCAATTTAGCATGGCCAATTCACCTAACCTCAACATCTTTGGAGTGTGGCAGGAAACTGGAGCACCCAGAGGAGACCCACGCAGACACGGGGAGAATGTGGAAATTCCACACAGACAGTCACCCGCGGCTGGAATCAAACCTGGGTCCCTAGCACTGTGAGGCACCAATGCTAACCACTGGGCCACCGTGCCGCCACAAAGGGTTTGAGTTATAAAGAAAGGTTGGATATGCTGGGACTTTTTCCACTGGAGTGTAGGATGTTGAGAGGTGATGTTATAGAAATGAACAAAATCATGAGGGATATAGATAAGACTAATGGTTGGTCTCTTTTCCCTACAAGGGGGCACATTTTTAAATGAGAGGAGAGAGATTTAAAAAAGGTGTGAGGGACAAATTCTTTACCCAGAGAGTGGTTCGCATGTGGAATGAACTTCCTGTGGAAGTGGTAGATGTGGGACACTTACAATGTTTAAGACATTTGGAGAAGTACCTGACTAGGAAAGATTTGGAGGGATATGGGCCAGGAACAGGCAGATGGGACTAGTTTATTTGAGGATTATAATCAGCATGGACTGGTTGGATCCAAGAGTCTGTTTCTGTGCTGTACAACTATATGCACAGAACACTTGTCTGTGATTTGCTGCAGATAATTGAAAGCTTGTTAGGTCTGCCGTCCTACATGTCCATATTAAATATAATGCAAACTGGTTCCATAATTCACAGCACATCCTTTAACTAATTTTGTTATACCTGGCAGACACAGATTCAATCGCTGGCTGATTACACAGCTATTTATCGAACATACATCCATCACCGGCCCTTGTATACACAACGCACAAAGCTGGCATTTTACATATCCATCTTCTTAGTACCACAGCAACACACCAGATGAACATTATTTCCAACATCTAACTTCAGGGTAGACAAATAAACAATACAGCAAGTTCCTTGTTCTTCACAGAATAAAAGGTTTAGAGATGGAAGCCCATGATTTAGCTCACCCCGCCCCTCCCCCCTTGTTTTATTTTAAACAAAAGTTCGGGCTGAGATTATTACATTTTAAAAATATGTTTTATTCTGCACCACATAGTTAAATGCCTTAGCGAGTTTTGAGAAGATTTGTAGCTAATGTTGAGGTTCTGAATGTAAGTTTGCTCAGCTCAGTGAGCAAACGTACATCCAGTTAAATGACTGTTCTTTCCCTAATTATTGACAAACATAATTGGTTTGTTGGATGAACTCTTGCCATTAACTCTTGACTTGGAATTTAATAGTAAATTGATATTAAGTATTCCCAATAAAAGTAATAAGTTCTCATTGTGTGATAGGATTTTCCTATTTTTCAATACTATAGGCAGAACCAATTAGTATAGAAGCCGAGTTACACTGATCTATTCATACAAGAATGCACTTTTGAACAAGAACAGGAATATCAGGATTCATTCACTCCAAACATATATTACGGATTCATTTGATAAACCCTGAACATCCTTGCCAAGCACTAGCTAGGGTTTACCTCCCATTGTATCAGTAGAATTTGGTTCCTGCAACATATATCTTCTGCCACTGGTGGGAGAAATGTTGGAAGCCCTGTGTAGCTTCGGACTGGGAGATGCAGGCAATTTAAGCACACCATGACTTAATTGTTCAATATCAGAACCCCCACACAATCAAGACCCCCTTAAGGAGCCTGGAAAGTTGCCAGGTAAGTTAGAAGAGGGGAGGTGGAATCACCAGTGAGATGGAGGTGCAAAAGAATAAGGTCTAACAGGATAAAAAAAAATTAAAAGTCACTTTTCAGTAAAATCTAGAGCAAGCTGCCTTCTTCTAAGGACAAAGATGACCAGACATAATGAGGTCAACTCCCTTCACAACAATGTAAAATTGCCGAAAAAATATTGCACAAATCTAAAATGCCATAATTCTGCAGATCCTTGGGTGGCAACTAGCATTAAGATGTTAGCCTAATTCAAATTAAAGTAAAGCCACAAACTGAATAATGACCATATCTTACTGTCTTAATGAATGGAATGCCCTGGCTGGAAATTTGGTGGTACAGGTTCAATTGAGGCATTTAAGAGGGCATTGCATGACGATGCTGTAGCTTTAAAAGGTTATTTTAGTTTCCTTTAAGCGAGAGATTGAACAAGAGGGTGAGCAAATGAGTTAAGACCACTTGTGTAAACAGCTTGGAAGGCCTTGGTTTTTTTTTTAAAATAGCCTGAATGGGTGCGACCAGCTCTCACAGATTAGGATTCCTAGGTTTTGGTTTCTCAGTAGTATCAAAAACAACAACGTGATGGAGTACAGGAAGGAGATGGAGTGTTTAACTGCATAGTGTAAAGACAACAATCTCTCCATCAACGTCAGCATCATGAAGGAGCTAGTCATTGACTTTAGGAAGCGGAGTGGAGGGCACACCCCTGACTGCATCAATGGAGCTGAGGTGGAGATGGTTGAGAGCGTCAGGTTCCTGGGAGTGACAATAACCAACAATCTGTTCTGGTCTACCCATTTCGACGTTATGGTCAAGACAGCACTCCAATGTCTCTACTTCCTCAGAAGGCTAAGGAAGTTTGGCATGTTTACAAAGATTCTTACCAAGTTTTATAGATGCACCACAGAAAGCACCCTATCTGTATTCGTCATAGTTTGGTATGGTAACTGCTCTGCCCAAGATCGCAAGAAATTATAGAGAGTTGTGAACACAGCCCAGTCCATCACAAAAACCAGCCTTCCATCCACTGATTCCATCTACACTTCCTGCTACCTCGCAAAAGCAGCCAACAGAATTAAAGACCCTCCTACCCTGCTTATATTTTCTTCACCCTCTTCCATTGGGTAAAAGATACAAAAGTTTGAACACATATACCAACAAGTTCAAGAACAGCTTCTTCCCTGCGATTGGACTGTTGAATGCACGTCTCGAATTTTAGTGGGGGTCTAGATTAGAGTGGTGCTGGAAAAGCACAGCAGGTCAGACAGCATCGGAGGAGTAGAAAAATCAATGTTTCGTGCAAAAGCCCTTCATCAGGGCTCAAGTTTTAATCCTAATTCCTTTCTCGTACCCTTTCTGCAGCTGTAACACTGTATTCTGCACTCTGTTCTATTACCCTGTTGCACTTTGTATGCTTTGATCTCCCTATTCCGCATGCAACACATTACTTTTCACTGTACCTCAGTATATATGACAATAATAAGTCAAATCAAGAGCAGTTAAACATCTGAGACACCATTAAGCTCCAATGGTCACAAGAAGTGGTTTCCAGTGGCCCATTAATGAACATAATTAGCATGCCACAGCCAGAGGGCAGGAAAAATTGGAGGTGTAGTGAACAGCAAAGAAGGTCAACTCAGATTACAACAGGACCTTGACCAGATGGGCCAATGGGCTGAGAAGGGGCAGATGGAGTTTAATTTAGATAAATGAGAGGTGCTGCATATTGGGAAAACAAATCTTAACAGGACTTATACGCTTAATAGTAAGGTCTGAGGGAATGTGGCTGAACAAAGAGACCTTGGAGTACAGGTTCATAGCTCCTTGAAAGTGGAGTCACAGGTAGATAGGATAGTGAAGGTGTGTGGTATGCTTTCTTTTGTTGGTCAGAGTATTGAGTACAGGAGTTGGGAGGTCACGTTATGGCTATACAGGACATTGGTTAGGCCACTTTTGGAATATTGCGTTCAATTCTTCCTATCAGAAGGATGTTGTGATAATTGAAAGGGTTCAGAAAAGATTTACAAGGATGTTGCCAGGGTTGGAGGATTTGTGCTATAAGGAGAGGTTGAATAGGCTGGGGCTGTTTTCTCTGGAGTATCAGAGGCTGAGGGGTGACCTTATAGAGGTTTATAAAATCATGAAGGGCATGGAGAGGATAAATAAAGAAGTCTTTTCCCTGGGATGGGGGAGTCCAGAACTAGAAGGCATAGGATTAGATTGAGAGGGGAAAGATACAAAAGAGACCTAAGGGGCAACCTTTTCACTCAAAGGGTCATACGTGTATGGAATGAGCTGCCAGAGGAAGTGATGGAGGCTGGTACAATTGCAACATTTAAAAGGCATTTGGATGGGTAGATGAATAGGAAGGGTTTGGAGGGATATGGGCCAGGGGCTGGCAAGTGGGACAAGATTGGGTTGGGATACCTGGTCAGCATGGATGAGTTGAACCGAAGGGTCTATTTCCATGCTGTACATCTCTCTGACTCTATTCTGGCTTTTCCAGACTTTGAGGAGAAAGTGAGGTCTGCAGATGCTGGAGGTCAGAGCTGAAAATGTGTTGCTGGAAAAGCACAGCAGGTCAGGCAGCATCCAGGGAACAGGAGAATCGACGTTTCGGGCATAAGCCTTAAGAAGGGCTTATGCCCGAAACGTCGATTCTCCTGTTCCCTGAATGCTGCCTGACCTGCTGCGCTTTTCCAGCAACACATTTTCAGCTTTTCCAGACTTGACTTGTTTGGGATAATTTTCCCATGCCACTGGTATCCTGTCAACAATTGGTACCCAATGCCTTCTCAAGTAGGTTCTACTAAATTCATCCCAGTGTCTCGGAGTTGATGATGGGTATGTGGGATATAGTTAACATCACAGGAGAGATGACATTAGTTTCTATATGTGTAACAGTTTTTAAAAACTAAATTATTTTTAATAAGCCTGTTCAGAATGGCTGTCACACACCTCTGGAGCAGGTGGGACTTGAAGACGAGCTTCCCAGTCCAGAGGTAAGGACATAACCGCCATAAGACAGCCCTATTTATTTACTGCTTAAAAATGTCCACTCCATTTATCCAGCACTAGCTTCCAAATCCTTTTCTTGCAGTCCACACCAAGACATAACCAAACAACAAAAGTGGTAATCAATTTTAAATTAATTCAGTTAATCAAACATGGAATAACTCAACAGCATATTTTTTCATTCTTGTGAAACTAAAAATCCCATTTTGCATTAAACCATCGTTAATAACAAAATATCGGTTAACTGAGTTTTTTTCTTCGATTTTAGCTTGTCAGTTTTCCCAAACGACATGAGGATCTTTGAGGTAATGAGGTCTCAGTGTGCTTAGTTCTTTAAAATAATGAGGTTATGGTTCTGCGTGGTCAACTTGATGAGGGAGATTACTTCACTGTTGCTTGTCAGAAAAGTAAATTTATTCTCATTATCACTGTCCTCAAAATATCCTGTAATCCAATAGATATGATTTGGGACAAAGCAGCCACTCAATCTGCTTTAGTGTAGCTAGCAGGGACAAAGCTGACAATCTTCTCACGCTGAACCACAACGTCCCGGTTCAAGCCCCTCTCGAAGGCTTGAATCCATAATAACCAAGGCTGACACTTGAGTGCAGTACTGAAGGAACAGTGCACTGTCAGAAATGATATCTTTTGGCTAAGAAATTAAACTGTGACCCTCAGTTTGATATAAAATATCCTGCGTCACTCCTACAAGCCGAATTATCTTTGGTGACGTGAAAATATCCCTCAAATATCATTAAAAAAACACAGATCATCTGGTCACTTTCACATTGTTAACCACAATCAGAATTTTTTTTTTATTTATTCATTCACAAGATGGGGGCATCTCTGGTTAGACCAGCATTTATTTCTCATCCCTAATTACCCAGAGGGTAGTTAAGAGTGAACCACATTGCTCTGGAGTCACATGTAGGCCAGACCAGGGAAGGATGGCAGTTTCCTTCATTAAAGGGCATAGGTGAACCAGATAGGTTTCCCCCCTCAGTGGATTCATGGACATTAGACTCTTAATTATAGGTTATTTTTATTGAATTCAAATTCCACCATAGCAGGATTTGAACCCAGGGCTTGAATCATTAGAACATCAGAATGTTATCGGGGTTTCCTGGTATAATACTCCAGTGATAATGCCATTAAGCCATACCTCCCCTCATTTACAAAATTCTCTGGGAACAGGGATAATAGTCTGGGAAGGAAATACAGCTGAAGCAGAAAACGACAATGCATGTTTGTGTTGATATTTGGCTATTTGCTATTAGCAACATTTCAATGACATTTCACCATCTTGACAAAGATTGAGATATCACTGAGTTATCTTCAGATCTAAGCACAGCAAAGCTAATAGCTTACAACTTTTGTAATTCATATAGTTGAACTTGAGTTCAGTAGAATAACCAATGGACAAATTTTAGGCCATTACAGAAAGTTGTTTCTTCAGTCGTGTCAGATGTTGAGGGAATGCTCAACCCAGATTTCCCTGTTTTTGAGGCCTATGTCCATGTCCTGCCTTGCAAATGGTCCCATTCCCTTACTATACCTGTGCTCGCTGGTTTATATTTGCTCCTCGTTATGGAACAGCCAGATCTTAAAATTCTCACCTTGGTTTTAATAATAACTACCTGGCCTTACCCCTCTCCAGCTCTGAAATCAGCTCTCGCTTAACAATCTAGTGAGATCACTATACTCATTTAAGTCCGACCTCTTCAGAACTCTAATGCTACTTGCTCCACCCTGATATTCTCTCCCTCAGTTCTCCAATTCTGTGTCACTTCAGACATGCTTTAAAACCTATCTCTTTAGCCAAACTTTTTTTCAATTAACCTAATAGCTCCTTTGTTTCAGTGTCATAATTATTCTGTAATGTTCCTGTGATATTCCTTGGGTTGTTTTATCATAAAGGTGCTATGCAAAACATGTTGTTGTCGATTGACAGTGATGGACTTGACAATAAAAATTAAGTCACTTCACTTGCCACAGGACAGAAACACACAATTTAAAAGTGAATTTTATCACATCATGGTGCATCGTGCTATACATTATGTTTGCAAAAATAAACATTTTTCAGGAAGATCTTTATAACACATTCTCCAGGTTGAATCACAATTGCCTACTATATTAAAATTTGGCACACAAATTGCTTCCATTCATTAAACATGAATATAAAGACCATTCATCTTAGGAAATGCTGAACAACTTTATATTTCCATTCTTTTGAACATCTGGGCTATTCTTGTTTTTCTCATTATGGATGTCTTCCAGTTCTCACTCAATTCTGCAAATTAATTATCTTCGTTATTCCTTCAGCTAGTATTGAGAAGGAATCTAATCATCTGGTTAAGAAACCACCAGTTTATGGATTTCTACTGTCTTCTGGGGTGCAGTTTATTGGTAATGAATCCCTTGAGGGTATTTCATAAACACACCATTTCTACACCTGTGTCATTCTAGATTCTAACAGTATACAGAGTTCTACAAAGACCAGTGACATTCTGAGATGCTCTGAATCTTTTGCTAATAAACATAAATTATTATTATTGCCTTTCTCTTGGATCGCAAGATATTTCCTGTTTATGGTGCTTTGTAATCTCAGTGCACTATATTGATGGAAAGTATTGCATTTCCATAATGAAACTTGCATCCAGGTCCACTGTACTAAGGTACCTGTGACAACAACATATCAAGTCAAAAAAATCAAATCAAATCAAATCCTGATCGATGGGATGGCACGTCTTCCATGGCCCTATTTGTAAGGTGGCAGCACCAAGGACACAGGTTCAATTCCAGTCTCAGGTGACTGCCTGTATGGAGTTTGCACATTCTCCCAGTGTCTACGTGGATTTCCTTCAGTTACTCTGGTTTCCTCCAATGATGTGCAGGTTAGCTGGATTGGCCATGCTAAATTACCTGTAGTATCCAGGGATGTGCAGGCTTGGTGGGTAGCCATAGGAAATGAGGGGTTACAGGGATAGGGTAGGGAAGTAGTATGCTCTCCAGAGGACTCAATTGGCTGAATGGCTTGTTCTACACTATGGGGATTCTGTGCCTTAAAAAAATTCTATAAACCCGGCGAGAGTGATCCTTGTTCATTGGGTTCAGGTAGAGGATCCAACCTCTACCACTGGGCCCTCAGTGCAAAGCCCTAACACCCTCATGGACAGACATAAACAACGCTGCACCTTAGTAAGGAGTCTCCCCACAGAAGGAGATATTGGGACTGACAGTCAAACAGTTAGGTTTTAAAATGCAACTTATAAGTAAAATAGAGAGGTTGAGAGGCAGCAAGATTTAGAACAGAAATTCCAGAGCTTAGCCAAAGGTGTTCACAAAAACAAATTGAAATATGCAAGAAGCCTGGGTAAAATAAGATCACAGAGAATAGTAGGATTAAAGGATGTGACAGAGATAGGTTGGGACTTGACCATGGAGAAATTTGAATGCAAATATGAGAATTATATAATGGACTGAGAGACAACTTAGAGAGAGAAGAAATTGATGAGTAAATGTAGAATGAAAGTAGTTGCAACCAACCAAAGTGAGCAAGCTTAGTGCTTCTTGTGTTCTTGGCCAGGGGCTCCAGGCGGAACACATTACCTAGAGGTGTCATACACCGGAATGTTCGTTGGTAAAGGATGGAGCCAATCATTAAACATATTTCTAATCACTTAGAGTTAGAAACAAGCACAATTTCTGTCTGTGTCTATTTATAGGAGCAAAAATGAATTTCTAGTTAATGCACATCATCTGCCTCCAAATAACAAGATTTTACAGCCAGTATTGCTTCCTTACAGATTCACGATTATCGTGGTTCAGAATACACTAAATCTATCTTCCCTCACAAATTCTATCTGGTTTCACAATACACAGATACTAGCCAAATACAATCATCCTTAGTCCACACAGCATCAGGTTCCCAGAAGAAAGATCTTTACTTAACATGTTGGAGGAAGTGAAAGAAGAAAAAAGCTACTCTCCCATCCTCTCAGATAACAACTGGAGGAAGACCAGACAGGGGAGAATGATGGTGAATAAAGTGCAGTCATCATCGCCATTGTCACAGACACGAGCTTAAATTCTGGAACCATACATCTATTTGAGCTTAGAGTCAAACACAGATTCACTCAGTGACAGACAATAGGCATTGGTGGACAGCCACAACAGTGATGGAAGAGAATGACAAGTGGAACATTAAGTTCACAAACTAGTTCAGTAGAGGAGTCAGGTGAGGGTTTTGTGAAGTGAAGCTGCACTTCACTTGATAGCTTTGACAAACCAAATGCAAGGTGCAATGGGTAGCCTGCCTGAAACTTTATGGGTCATAACCAGGGAAATGAAGAGCACCACTTCAAGCACGTTCCATGACTTGGCCTGAAGCCCAACCTCTCCGGCATTGAGAGACTGGCTAGTTCCACCAAGTGGCCTCTGAAGCCCAACATCCTGCAACATCTGAGGTTACTGCATGAATCTGTGGATGGTTACAGCATCTATATAGTATCGTCTGTGGAAAGGTAGTGTGGCTGCCATGGTGGCTCTGGTTTGAATGGGGATTGTGGAGTGCCTGAGCTGCCCATTGATCTGTCCTTCAGTAAACCCCTAGGCTGGTTAAACAGATTCCTCAGTTTAATGACTTTAGAATCAAGGATTAGGGAATAACCCCTGGATTTCAGCATTCCCTCTCACTCTCCCATCACTCCGCCAATGTCCAGGGATATGCAGGCTAGGTGAATTAGCCATGGGAAGTGCAGAGTTACAGGGATAGGGTAGCAGGGGGGTTGGGCTGGTTGGGATGTTGCTCAGAGGGTTGGTGTGAACTTGATGGGCTGAATGGCCTGCTTCCACTCTATGGGTATTCTATGATTCTATGACTCCACTGAGATGTCCATGATCAGTACTTCATTGTTCCTTCCTTCAAGTCTAGTAATGTCGCCTTCAAGGTTCATTAGTATAGCATACTCTCTTGCTAAGCAATATATTCAGAAATTGATCAGGAAAGTGTCTCACAGAGTCTCCCAATGTGCATCAAAACTTCTTATTGAGTGTAATGATGTTGGTCAATGTCACTCAATTTTTGAAAGCTGAACATAGCACTAAGTCACACTCACAAACCCCACCAACAATCCTTAACATATTCACCACCAAATATCTAAATAGCTTTACATCAATCACTCCATCACACCTTACCTACGTGGTTTCCAATAGTTAACGTTCGACTGCTCAGTTGCAGAAGCAAATTCTGGATACGGTGTCCCTTGAAGCTTCATTTCTAGTTCCATTTCAGCCTTTCAAGGCTTCCATCTAAATTTCTCAAAACAAAGATCCAACAAACCATGAGACATGATAGAATTGGTATACTTTGCAGAACTCAGACTGATGACCATGGTTCACTTTTGTACTGTCCCATCATTGACCACCTCATGTCATGCATATCACTGTCATATGGTTCAGGGGTCATCAGGTCAATACAGTAAAAAACAGAAAAATAATGTTAGAAAAACAGTATCCAATACAACAATGGGTATAGATACAATATTCTTGGAAATAGGACCCAAGTTAATCATTAAAAATATTTCTTCAACTACATGATTGACTAATTGTAACTTAAAGCACAATCTGAGTTATATTTCAATCAATGTTTACAAAGGAAGAATTCAGTTCAGATTACTTAAAAATCAAAAGTGAAACAAAAATGATTACAATAGATAAAATTGCAAAAATCAGTGGTTCCTATAGTAGGCCATCAATTTTGCAAATATGGCATTGCGCACTTTTAGTGGGATAATTAAGTGTTACAACTCAAGGCCTTATCTTGAACAAAATGAAGATTCTTTCCACCTAAATCACCAGGGCTGTAGTGTGGAAACAGCCCCTAACCAATGAGTTGGATCCAAACTATCTCATTAGCAATGTTGGTCTTCATTCACAGCAGTCATCTTAATAGATTGGTGGTAAGCTTTAAAGAGGTTACATTCCAATGTGTACCTGCAGAGTGGAGTCCAGCAGCAAGAATTATATCTACTAATAGTGACTTCCATTTTGTAAATAGTGGGCACGTGAGGGCAAACATCACTGATACAATGATTTCTTTGGATTCTCCACTCAAAGAACAGAAGTAAACTGATTTTACTCAAGTAATCATCAGCTAATCATTCACAGACATCAATACTCTCTGATTGTGTGATTGGCTGAGAGAGAAACGACCATAGAGAGAAAATGCAGCACTGGCACCGAGTAATGACAGTCTAACTAGATCTAACATTGAAGTAGCTCAGTATCATGGCCACATATTAGGAGGTATTATAAAATCCTTGTGAGAAATCGCTCAAACATAATCATGGCATCTCACCATATTCTGTGCTAAATAGCTTCCAGTCAGTTCAGTGTCCATAGCCGAGAAAGTCCTGGTGACAAAGATAACAATGGTTCCTTCCATCATTACTGATGACAAAAACAAGTCAATTCTCATATGACTGTAAAGATCAACTTTTGGAAGGAATAATTTCCCACTCAGGGCTTGTCAGATGCCAGATTAACTGAAGAGTTAGTCACTCTTTGACACACTTTGGAAACCCTTTTCTTAAACGAGCTGGATGGAACTTGCTTCATACTTGTTCACATCACTGTCAATCATCTTTTGCCATTTTTTCCCTGTCAAAAGCGCCAGGACTCCAAGCTCACCTAGAAAATGGGGCTCAGTTCTTGTCTCCTCAAATGGTGGGTATTACGGAAAAAATTCAAATGAGGGCTTCTAGCCGTCCATGCTGGAAAAGCACAGTCAGTCAGACAGCATCTGAGGAGCACTTATGGTCGACAACCCCTCAGGTTTATTGTTGGGTGCTAGAGGTGGATTGTTTTCACAGATCATAGAAGCACTGAACTGTTATAATGCCGGATGTCTTTTGGCCCACCATGTCTTTGACTTGCTCACATGCCCACATGCCCACCATGTGTTTTGACTTAGTGCCAGTCTCCAGCCTTTTTCCCTGTAACCCTTCACATTGTTTTTACTTGAATAATTATCCAATGCCCTCTTGAATGTCTCAGCTGAACTGCCTCCCACACACTTCCAGTCAATGCATTCCAGTCATTAACTACTTGCTGTGTGAAAAAAGTTTATTCTCACCATATATTTGCTTCTTTTGCAAAACTCTTTAAAACTGTGCCCCTTGCTCTCAATCAGGACCCAAGTTTCTCCCTGTACACTCTTTACACACAATTCGGGATTTTTAAACCTTCTATCAAACCTCTTCAGCCTTTTCTCCTCCAAGAGAAACAATCCTAACATTTCCATGCTTTCCGCATAACTGAATTGACTCATCCCAGGAACCATATTCAAACTTCTTCCGCACACTTTTCCTATAGTATATCACCCAGAACTATTCATAATATTCCAGAAGAGGTTTAGTCAGTGTCCAATATGAGTTCATTTCACCTCCACTCTATGCCTTGAATACTATATGCAGATATAACCAGATCCCTATGCTCCTGCACACCCTCTCATAGAACTTTTTCTACTGTCTCTCTTTTCCAATGTCTTTGTACCAAAATGCATCATCTCACCCACCTCTGCATTGTACTTCATCTGCCACCTATACATTCACCACACCAACTATTCGATGTTTTAGTCATAGAGATGAAACAGACACTTCAGTCCAACTCATCCGTACTAACCTGATAGCTTAAATTATTCTAGATCCATTTGTCAGCACTTGGCCCATATCCCTCAAAACCCTTGCTTTTCATGTACCATCCAGATACCTTTTAATGTTGTAATTGTACCAGTCTCCACCACTTTCTCTGGCAGCTCATTCCATACACGCATCACCCTGTGCATGAAAAGTTAGCCCTTACATCACTTTGTATCTTTCCCTCTCACCTTAAACCTATGCCCTCTAGTTCTGGACACACCCACTCCAGAGAAAAGACCTTGTCTGTTTATCCTATCCATGCCCTTTATGATTTTATAAACCTCTATAAGGTCACCCCTCAGACTCCAACGCTCCAGGAAAAGCAGCGCCTGCCTATACAACCTCTCCTTATAGCTCAAACCCTCCAACCCTGGTAACATCCTTCTAAATCTTTCAAGTTTCATGATATCATTCCTACAGGAGGGAAGCCAGAATTGCAAGCAAAATTCCAAAAGTGGCCTAACTAATGTTCTGTACAGCTGCAACATGTCCTCCCAGCTCCTATACTCAATGCTCTGATCAATAAAGGAAAGCATATCAATGCCTTCTTCACTATCCTTTCTACTTGCAACTCCACTTTCAAGGAACTATAAACCTGCTCTCCAAGGTTCTTGTTCAGCAACACTCCCCAGGACCAAGATTACGCTCAAAATTTAAAAGTTTTGTATTGTCCACAAACTTAGAAACTGCCTCATGGGCACCAACATTTACATCATTAATATATCAGGAAAAGCAATGATCCTAATCCTGACTCCAGGAAACTCCACTGCAGGTCTTCTTCCAGCCTGAAAATATCATTAATCATGACCCCATGTTTCCTATTCCTTAGCCAGTTATCAACTTTACCTTCTAACATCTAATCCAATACATCCTGAGCATTTTGCCCCGTTCTTGACTTTTAAAAAATCATAGACCTAGGGCCCATTTAACTGTAACATTTAAAGTCATGGACTAGAGAGCATTTACGTGAATTTATAGTTATATTAATTGTTTACAGATACAAGCTGATTGTTAAGAGACTGTACTGCAGTCAAGTCCTAAATGGCAATGTACTAGTCCACCAGCCACATGATGAAATATACTCAATGAAACTCCAGCATTTGAAGTCTAGCTGTGCGATTATTTCAAAGATGACCCAACGCAGGCTGTTTGCACAAGGTCTGGTAAAGATAAACAAGAGGTCATGTGTATAAGCTATGTAAACACGGGAGTAGATTTGACATCGGGGAGCTTCCTTGTTCACAGAGAGGGCTGTCAATACTTTGAGCACATCATTGTCTTATGTGGTGAATGTGGATTTACTGCAGTAGGAGCAGTAGGACTCCCTTGCTAAGCCTAATGTTACTGTCTATAAAGATATGTGAATATTACCTCTGTACCTCACAGTCACTGTCTCTCATAATGTGTTTCCATCCTTTTCAGGGCACAGGAAGTTATTTCAAAGAGTTTCAAAGATATTAATCTCTTAAATATTTAATGTTAACCTAGTCTTTGCTTCTCACAGGACACTATATTAACACAAATAGGAAAGGGAACAGACAGCACCACAGTTCAGTTGCATCACAAAAGTTCAGAACAAGGTTAATGGATCACCCAGTCTTCTTTTGTACATCGTTTAAGGTTTTCATTAAAAGTGTTTGCAATACTAGATCATGAAATGATAAGCACATTAAAAGTAAGCCCATAAACAACCACGAATCATTGATATGTAACTCTACTATTTAGAACTCTGCCTTCTATAAACTCCTCCACAGATATAGACAGACTAAAAAACAGGGTGTTATGGGTGGAGGAAAAGACTAAGAGGTTAGTTCAGAAAAGAGCAGTCCCTAACCTGCACATCTTTGGACTGTGGGAGGAAACTGCAAGGCAGCAGCGCTAACCGCTGAGCCAAAATGCCAACCTGGGCCCATGTTTGAACTCATTTGAACTCATGTTCCAAGACCATAGGCTTTAACTTTGGCTGCAGTAGGAGATTTATCTATAGAGACTGGGATTTAAGAGGGAACAGTGTGACTGAAAGATGATATGACTGAAGTTATTGAAAGACCTTTCTTAACACAGATCTCACTCGGTAGTTTGTAGGAGGGTAGGCGAGTGCCTGGGGATGAGCACTGATTTTCCACTGGCAGTGGGTAACAGCGTGTATACCTGTTGCTGGAGTAGTTGGATCCTCAAATGGCTGCCAACTGCTAGGTTCATCATACTCAGGCTTTCCTCTTGCCTCGTTTTATACAAACTGCACAGACGTTGGAGGGAGGATATCTCCATTTTGAAGATCTCTCACTCTTCCTTAAATTGCATAATATCCTGCCACTCCTTTCAACTGACTGTCCCTGATTGTCAAGAGGCTACCTGCCACTGTCGAGTATAGCATTAAGAAAGTAAGAACAGAAGGAAGTAGGAGCAGGAGTAGGCAATTCAGCCCCTGCTACACCATTTATTACAAGCTTGGCTGATCTCATCTTGGCCTCAACTCCACTTTCCTGCCTGTTTCCCCAACCTTCCAACCCATTACTGATTTAAAAATCTCCTCCTTAGTGTTATTCAGTGTCCTGACATCCATCGCTCCCTGGGATAGTAAATTCCACAGATACACATTCCTTTGAGAGAGTAATTCCTCATCATCCCTGTTTTAAATTTGACACCTCTTCCTCTAAAATTATGACCTTCCATTCTAGATTCCCTCACCATGTGAACATCTGCTTCACATCTATCCTGTCAATCAGCTTTAGCGTCTTACATACCTCAATTAGACTCCCCTCTGATCTTTCTCACTGGCCGCCCTATGGAAAATCCCAAAGAGTGACTGCTTCTCACCCAGTGAGGGCTTCTGACCCACACTGGAGTCTGTTGACAGGGGACGTCCTGTCCTTGGATGCTGTGTTATAAGAATTTGAAATAGTTTATGTCTGGGACAGAGTAAAACCTTCCACTGTGATGTATGAGATTAACAGAAGGGAGAGACTCGAAAGAGATAATCAACATGGCTTCAGCAGAGATCACTATATTTCTGTAAAGCTGCATATAGTTTATTTATCGGTGATAAACTGCATTTCAAATTTCAAACCTAATGAATGCCCCGTAATCTCTCCTCAATAGGTGAACCAAACATGTAACAGTCACAGCTGCCTCCTTGCAGCTTTGGCTGCTTCATAGTTCATGGCATATGGCGAGCAGTCAAAGGGGAGGTGAAACTATTATACACTTGTGTGTTTGTCAATAACGGAACACAAACCGAAGATGCAAATACATTTTTTCTAGTTGGCTTGGGATGTTTCATCTTCTTAGTAAGCATTCATGACAAGATGTCCTACTGCTAAATCCCTCCTGTAATCCTTTAATAAATTATTCTTTCTTACAGCCCCTCATTCTGCTGCAGTTAATTAGTTGTTTTCAATTAGGTTGTATCTCACGGCAGGATACAGCTACATTAATGTGATGACAAATGTTTGACACAGAGCGGTAAATATTATACCAAATGTCAGTTTGCATTCATAGCTCAGATTGAATGACTAAATCAGTCAATGAACCCAACACTCCCACCATTGATAAAACATTGATTATAATGTTTCCTCATCACTTTCATGTCAAAATGGTTTCATTTTGAGAGAAATTCTGATTTAGGAGATAATAAAGTTCTTTTTGGCCTTATAAGCAATCAGTTCAGAGGTGGTGGTTAACCTTCTATATCATGAGAGGCCACAGCACAGATTTGACCTGATGCAGGATATAAACCAGTCTCTGCTCTTTGACAGAGTAGTGAGAGAGACATTTCGCAGTTTGTTCTAGCAGGGTTTTTCAGAAGCTAACAGCAACAATAATCAATGATGGCCTGACATTTAATTTTATTGCAATACACCCAATAGACATTTTGGATCATTGTCAACTGTTATGAATTGAGGTCATCATGGAATAACACCCTACAGCAGATTGAATAATGACCACCTCGAGCTCTGTAAAAGAGGAAGATTAGACGTTCGGTTGGTTTAAGCCAACATTGCTTTGCGAAGGGAAAGTATAAATTGGAGGAAATAGTGTTAAAGGGAAAGAACTTGGATTTTGTAGTCACTTTTCATGTCCGCAAGGTTTCCCAAAATAGTTTGTAACTGGTGAATTATTTTTGATGTGTTTGCAAACATAGAGACATCGCATATATAGTAAGCTCTTGCAAACTGCAATGCCTCCATTATAAATTCTGGAGCAAGTGGAATTTGAACCCAGCCTTCCTGGCTCAGAAGTAGGTACACTTTCACAGCACAACAAGAACCCCCTCTTATATCTACCCTGCTAGAGAAGTCACCAGCTTAATGACCTGCTTTGATAACAGATTTCATTTTTTAAAAATTCATTCACAGGATGAGGACATCACTAGTTTAGTCAGTATTGGTCATCCCTAATTGCCAGAAGGTAGTTAAGAGTCAACCGCATTACTGTGGTTCTGAAGCCACGTGTAAACCACACCAGGCAAGGACAGCAGTTTCCTTTGGAAAAAACATTAACAGACTAGATGAGTTTTTATGATAATTGACAATAGTTACATAGTTACCATTAGGTCATCTCTTTATTTCACATTTCATCATAGTGGGATTCAAACCCATGTGCCCTGAGTATTGGTCTGGGGCTCATGATTGTTCATGCAGTGACATTACCACTACACTGCCATCTCCCTTTTAACTCTTCAAATTTTCTTTGAATAAAACCTTTTGAAGTTGTATAACCAATCCTCAAACAAAGCTTATCCATGGTTACTCACATGACATTTCATCTGGAAAATAGGAGGTCAATTTGATTAAATGGAATATCAAAGAAATATGTCATTTCTTTTGCTGTTCAGTTGTATGGGTCTGAATGGGATCAGCTTTAGAGGGTCATTGTGTACTTGATGGGCCGCATGGCCTATTTCAGTACTGTAGGGCTTCTATGGTTTACCGGGATGTTGCCTGGTTTAGACAGTATTAACTATGAGGAGAAATTGAACAAATTTGGTTTGTTTTCAGCTGGAGGTCTAAGGATGAGGGGCAACCTGACTGAAGTTTGCAAAATTATGAGAAGCACACGTAGTCAGAATCTTTTTCCAGGGTAAAAATATCAAAGAAAAATGTCATTTCTTTTGCTGTTCAGCTGTAATATATGGCAAAATACAGACTTTGAAAAAAGTGTTTAGTTTAGATTTGTTTGGGATAGTGTATCTGTCTTCAAACGTTTCAATGGTCATATCTTTCTCAGAATATCCATCATATTGGGTTTCCTTTACAATATATAGGATTTTTGAGTTAAATACAAAGCTAAGTTAAAGTAAACAAAATGATCTTTTCATATTCTATGTCTTCCTTATAATACAACTGAACATGAAGATAATTACATATTTTCTGTCATATTCCATATAATGTAATCATCAATGTTTTCCTCTCTGCCCTTTGAATGCAAATTATCATGATTAATTTCATCCCAAAGTGATCAAAACAAACAAAATGGTGATTTTTCATCTTATTTTATAATCCTTATACCACTCAGCATCCCCATTCAAGGACCTTTAATCATTTCTTGGATCAAGTTGCATTTTGTGAAAGGATCTGACAACGGGTCAATAGAATCAACCCACTTTATTTTGGAAATTTCTCTCTAAAATCTCTTTTATAGTAGCAAGGTCAATCATCAACCTGTTCTCAGTCACACAGTTCATTGAATGTATATTGTCCCAAAGTGAATGTTTATCCACATAATATTTTGTGTGGAATACAGGAGGTAAATTTGATTGGATGGAATATCAAAGAAAAATGTCATTTCCTTTATGGTTCAGTTGCAATGTTTGGCAAAATATAGACTATGAAAAAATACTTAGTTTAGTTTTTCTCAAGGATAGTGTGTCTGTATTCAAAAGTTTCAATGGTCTGGGTGGGATGATCTTCAAACGGTTAGCGTAGACTCAATGGGCTGAATGACCTGCTTCCAATACTGTATGGTTTACTGGGATGTTGCCTGGTTTGGAGGCTAATAACTATGAGGAGAGTTTGGACAAATTTGGTTTGTTTTCAGTTGAAAGTTGAAGCTAGAGTAGCAACCTGACAGAAGTTTCCAAAATTATGACAAGCGTGGTTAGTCAAAGTCTTTTTCCCAGTGTAGAAATGTCAATTACTGGGGTCAGTGGGGGAGCATAGGTTTAAGCTAAAAGGGGTGCGCTTAAAGAAGATACAAGAGGCTCATTTTTTTTATTACACAGAGAGTGTAAGTGCCTGAAATGTGCTGCCAGAAGAGGTGGAGGATGCAGATCGAATAGTAACATTTAAGAAGCATCTTGACAGATATACAAATAGGCAGGGAATAGAGGAATATGGACTATGTAGATGAAAAAGGTTTTTAGATTAGAAAGCTAACATGTGTTACAATTCAAGGCATTGGTGAGACTGCACCTGGAGTATTGTGCATTGTTTTGATCCTCTTATTTGAGGAAAGGTGTAGTGGCATTGGAAGCAGTTCAGAGGAGGTTCACTAGATTGAGATAAGGGGTTTGTTGTATGAAGAGAGATTGTACAGTTTAGGCCTATACTCTCTGGTATTTAGAAGAATGAGAGGAGATCAAATGGAGGTGTTCAAGATGATGAAAGGTGTGGATAAAATAAACATGGAGCAGATGCTTCCTTTGTGGGGCATTTTAGGATGAGAGGTCTTAGGAGAAGGGGTAGCAAATTTAAAACAAAGTTACAGAGTAACTACTTCTCCCAAAGGATTGTGAATCTGTGGAATTCGCTCCCCCAAAGTGCGATGGATGCTGGGACAGTGAATAAATTTAAGAAGGAGTTAGAAAGATTTTTACTTGATAATGGGTTGAAAGGTTATGGAGACAAAGCAGGAAAGTAGGGGTGAGGAGTATATCAGCCATGATCGAATGGCAGAGCAGATTCGATGGGCCGAATGGCCTATTTCTGCTCCTCTATCTTATGAACTTACATGCTGGCACAGTCTTGGTGGGCTGAAGGACCCATTCCCCTGTTTTGCTGTTCTTTGTTTTTTTTTTGCTCTTCTGATCACCAGGTTACTCGTTGAAATCCTGAGCCATTAGTTTATAACCCATTGTAAGACACGGTGGCTGACTTTAAGTGTGCAATGAACCACTAAAAACCAGATTTTATTAACTGGTCTGATCATGTGCATGATCAGAGATACCCTGAACTTGAATTGGTTTATTAGTACATGAAAGATTCATCATCAATCTCAGACCGGCTCAGACAGTGTCTATCTGTTTGAGTCATAGAGTCATAGCGGCATGGAATCTGACCCCTTGGTCCAACTTGTCCATGCCGACCAAGTTACCCAAACAAGACCAGTCCTACTGCCCTGCATTTGGCCTACTCCCTCTAAATCTTTCCTATTCATGTATCTGTCTTTTAAATGTGTTTTAAATATTGTAACATCTGCATCTACTACTTCCTCTGGTAGTTCATTCCACAAATGAACCATCCTCAGTGTGAAAAAGCTGCCCCTCAGATCTCTTTCAAATCTTTCTCCTCTCACCTTAATAACATACCCCTTATTATTGAACTCACCCAACATAAGAAAATACCTTAGCCAATCAACTTATCTATGCACCCAATGATTTTATAAATCATTATAAGGTCATCCCTCAACCTCTTACACTCCAACCTATCCACCATTTCCTTATAACTCAAACTCGCCAATCTCGGCAATATCCTGGTAAATCCTTTCTGAACCTTCTCCAATTTGATAATATCCTTCCTATAGCAGAGCAATCATAACTATACATAGTACTCCAAAAGTGCCCTCGGCAGGTCAGGCAGCATCCAAGGAGCAGGAGATTCGACGTTTCAGGCATGAGCCCTTCTTCAGGAATCCTGAAGAAGGGCTCATGCCCGAAACGTCGATTCTCCTGTTCCTTGGATGCTGCCTGACATGCTGCGCTTTTCCAGCAACACATTTTCAGCTCTGATCTCCAGCATCTGCAGTCCTCACTTTCTCCTTCCAAAATTGTCCTCACCAATCTTCTGTACAACGTCGACATAACATCCCAACTTCTTTAGTCAATGTACTGAGCAATGGAGGCAAGCATGCACCTTCTGTACCAAAATATAGCAGCAAATTACTGCAGATGCTGGAATCTGTACTGAAAACAACAAATGCTGGAGATCACAGTGGGTTGGACAGCATCCATGGAGAGAGAGCACACTAACACTTCAAGCCTAGGTGACTTTTCATCAGAGCCAGAGTCATCTAGACTTGAAACATTAGTGTGCTCTCGTTTGATGGATACATTCTGACCTACTGGGATCTCCAGCATTTGTTGTTTTCAGTAGATTCCAGCATCTGCAGTAATTTGCTGTTATACTTTGGTACAGAAGGTGTATTTGTTGCCTTCTTCACCACCTTGTCTACCTGTGATACAGCTTTTAAAGAACTAGGTACTTGAATGTCTAGGTTTCTGATTGGTTTCTTCAAAAGGTAGTAATCATCTAAATAACATCATGTCCAAGTGTCACCTGATTGGTTGCCTAGGATGTTAATTAATCATTAGACTATTCTCCTCATCATGGCTGCTTTCTGCTCTTTTAGATAATTTTACAATATCTTCTTTACGCATTCATTCAAGATAAGAGATTGCGTGCTGTCACATTCCATGACAATCTGAGTTCATCCTCTCAGCTTTGCCTAATTGATGAGAGATACTCATTAAATCAAACATGGTGGCTCAGTGGTCAGCACTGCTGCCTCACAGCACGAGGGGCTCAGGTTCAATTCCAGCCACGGGCAACTGTCTGCATGGAGTTTGCACATTCTCCCAGTGTCTGCTTGGGTTTCCTCCGGGTGCTCCGGTTTCCTCCCACAGTCCAAAGATGTGCAGGTCAGGTGAATTGGCCATGCTAAATTGCCCATAGGATTCGGTGCATTAGTCAGTGGGAAATGTGGCTGGGTGGGTTACTCTTCGGAGGGTCGGTGTGGACTCGTTGGGTCGAAGGGCCTATTTCCACACTGTAGGGAATCGAATCTAATCTTATCAGTGACTATTCATCTTTACAGGTCATTTGTGAGAGAGTTTGTTATTATAGAAGTTGTTGGTGCTTGTCCTTTTTATTCATAACTGTTTAAGTGGTGATGTTGCATAAGACTTTAAAACTATACAACTTAAAAGCAATACAGAAAATTGCAAAATTGGTAGCAGTTAAAACCATAATTAAATTAGTGTAAATGACAATCTATGTTGTGAAATTGCTCATTGAGCCTAGGAAAGTTGCCTGTTACCTTTCTGTAGCAGGGCTGCCCTCTCTCTTAGCCAATCATATGGTGCACTAGGCTCCTACGCTGACTACAATTAAACAAAATATAATTTCATTCCTCACTTGTTAATCAGATAAAGATTAAACTAAAACTAACAAACTACAGTTATAAAACATTGACTTCGCCAAAACATCAGTAAATACTTTTTTCTGCACATATCTGTCTGTTACTAAGGCTGGTTGTTCCCTATCAAGTGCCTCAGTGTATACACTAAATTCCTTCCAACTCTTTTTGTTTTGGACCATTTATCAACTTACTGTATCTTCTAATTTGTTGACAACAACTAAAACTTCTCAGTCTTAAGGTCTTTTACTTCTCACGGTATTCCCAACCGGTTTCGTTATCCTTGTCAAACTATTGGAATCACTCCAGACCGCCCCCTCCAATTATGAAAATTCCTTTCAAAACTTTGTGATCTTTTCCTATGGCCATTGTTATGGACCAGACCAGAACCCTTCAAAATATTTGAAGAAGGTACCTAGACTTGAACATTTTCTTATTTTAAAGGTAGGTGTAAATTGTTGTGTTCCAGATACAATGTGACTAGTTGATACTATTCGATAGGTCAGGCAGCATCCGAGGAGCAGGAAAATCAGGAATGAAGGGCTTTTGCCCGAAATGTCGATTTTCCTGCTCCTCAGATCCTGCCTGACCTGCTGTGCTTTTCCAGCACCACTCTAATCTAGACTCTGATTTCCAGCATCTGCAGTCCTCACTTTTGCCTGCCTAATACTATTCAATGTTAAGCAAAACACAATTAATTTAAAACAGTGGATAAAATACAGCAAAAAAAAAGAGGAATTTAGAATAACTTTACTGGAAAACTTAACAGGATAATAGATACAGTAACTATTACTTATCAATTGTTCCAATATAGTAATATCCCTTAAACACACCCCTTAGCAAAAAAAGGAAAATTCAGACACAGATTCAGGAAGTAGATTTGTCTTACAGGTAACTCCAGCAAGACAGAAGGAAAAACATCAAGAGAAAACTCAGAGAGAGTAGCAACCAGGAGACATTCACTGCAGCTTCCAAGCCTGTTGAGACTCCAGCAGCAATTAATGCTGAGTCTCAAAGCTAAAAAACTAAAAACTAGAAATCCTGGCATGTGAGAGCTGACCACACCCAGCCAGGCTGCTTCAATTGTTCCAAATTTAAACAAGAAAAAAACTAAGGCTTCATTATCACAGACTATCCACCACTTCTCATTCAATCTGTCTCTTAAAAGAAATTAGGGAAAAAAATGCACATCTTAAAACCACAGCATTGTCACACCATGATCATCCCAAATTCAGTATCTTCAACAATGTATAGTCCCTTTGTACTGCACCAAAATGTGAGTGAAAATTATGACTTGGAATTATATTAAATGTACAATACAGAAATAAGTCATTTGGTGTGACAGGCCTATGTTAGTGTTTATGCTCTACACTTACTTTCTCAATTGCCAAAAGAAAATCAATGGCAAAAGATGAAGATTTATTTTTTTAAGTAGTGAGTCGTTGTGATCAGCAATGCACTGCCTGGAAGAACAGGGAAAGCTATTTAACAGCAAGTTCTAAAAGAAACTTGAATAAATCTTTGAACAAAAACATTTACAGGGCTAAAGGGACTAACTGGATAACTGCCAGATAGCCAGCACAAGACCAAATAATCTCCTTCTCTGATATAATATTCTATTACTGGCAGGTTCATTCATGTGATACTGCTACTGTTTTCAAGTACAGAAGATTGTCTACCCTCAGACTGAATAGAGGAGAACAAGAAAGCTCCATGAGTCATTGGCAATAAAAAGTTACAAGAGTAATCAGGTGGTACACCATGGCACCACTTAGGCACAAAATAGACAGCAGCTCTCCACTGTGGAATGATTTAAGAACCCACATCTCACCTTACACCCTCATCAGTCAGAGTAGTACTGAAGTCAATACAAAGTACATTGACCATCACCTACCTGAGCAGAGAGGTACAGAGCCAAAGGGATAGAGGGAGAATATTGGGCCTAAGTAACTACATGGCAACAACCTTATCAACGGACTTCAGATGATTGTGTATACCATCAGAGCAAAGCTTGATTGTCATTTCAACCCTGCTACTTTATACATTATTCTCATCTGTATTTTATAAAATCTAATGTGACTCCAGCATTCAATTCTAGCTCTGCTTTTATTTGACTGGTAGCAAATCCCTATGTGGTCTTCTTTCAATTTTTAAAAGTAACTAAATGATAATCCAGTCAAGGAACAAAGTAAACACACTTACGGTGTCAGTCAATCTGATCACACACCACAAGATATTGTGCATGTTTGCATTTTCCTTAGCTCTTACTTTTCCATTCAGAATCTCCTGCTCACCATCCCAGCATCTCAGCTTCAGCCTTCGATTTGAGCTTACAAAGATTATCGATCTTCAGCCACATGCCCTCAGCACTGCAATACTCTCAACTTAATGCACAATGTTACTCTGTAGAGGCACTCCTCATTATTTCAACATTGATCCCTCTGCTTCATGCTGATTCTGTCCTAGGTGCATTGTGTATGCTAACAATCATCATTTTCTGCAGCTTTAACTTCAGCAGGATCCATTTCTCAACACCATATCCAACTCAAGATTGGACTCCAACAGCACTATTCTGACATTGCTGGCTTCTGATCTCCTCTTCTAACATGGTTATAAACAGCTTCAAAAGGAAATGGAAAACAGAAGAATATTTATTCGTTTGGCACCTATCACAAATTCAAGATATCCAGATGTCATTTATGCCCATTATTGTAATTCGAAAATGCAGTAGCCAATTCGTATGCAGAAAATTCCACAAACAGCAATCTGATAATGACTGGATAATTTAATTTAATAATGTTGAGTGAGGGAGACATTTTCACCAGGGCACTGGACAGAACTCCCCAGCACCTCAGAATATTAGAGAAAAAAAATCACTCAAGTTGACCTGGAGTTGCCATTTTTAAGCCTTTGGGTATTGCTTTAAAACAACGCATGCCAACAAAGCTTTTTTAACATACACTCATCAGGACAGGCACAAAATTAACAAAATCCCAAAAGGAACAACAATTTATACTACATAGCAGAGAAGGTTCCTGATTAATTGGCACATGTACTCTGATTGATCAAGGTGTTCTTATAGAGAATGCATTTGTGTATAGTTATCTTAGAATTAGGATTAGAATTAGGTTTTATTGTAAAATGTACTCAAGTACAGGGGTACAGTGAAACTTGTACGAAGTCATCATTCTCTGGTGCCATCTTATGTACAAAATCCCAAATCAAAAACAAACATTGTCCCTTCTGCATTCTCCATGACAATGTCTTACTAATCAGTATCAATGTGGCTAAAACATGGGTGATAACTGTGCAGGACAAAAAGCTTAACTGCATGTCTTTTCTTTTTCAGCACCACTCAAATTTTCTGCTACCAAGTAACTATTTTTACATCCCTTATATTTTTTTCAGATGGTTCAGGGCAGTAGACAGGAAATCAATTTTTTTTTTATTCTTGGTGTTCCAGGTCCTCCTGGAGGATTGATACTCCAACCAGAAGGGCAGAGTTTATGGCCTCGTCTGAAAATAATGACCTCTTTAAACTGACCAAACACCAGTGCAGCATTCCTTCTATGCTGACCCTCTGGCAATGCTCTCTGATCACTGCATGTCTGACAATACAGCATCCCATCAGTACTTTCCTACCAGTATTGCAGCACTTTCTCAATACTGAACCTCCAACATAATCCTTTGAGCACTGCAGTGCTCTCATAATACTTACCTACCAATGATACAATGCTCCCAAAACCTGCACAAGATGGGTCGACCTAGATTATGTGATTTAAGAGTCATCGAGTTGTACAGCATGGAATCAGACCCTTCAGTCCAACTCGTCCATGCCAACCAGATATCCTAAATTAACCTAGTCCCATTTGCAAGCATTTGGCCCATATCCTTCTAAATCCTTCCTGTTCTTGTACCCATCCACATGCCTTTTAACTATTCTAATTGTACCAACCTCTAACCCTTCTTCTGGCAACTCATTCCATACACACACCACCTTCAGTATGAAAAAGTTGCCCCTTACATCCTTTTCAAATCTTTCCATTCTCACCTTAAACCTCTATTTCTGGGGAAAGATTATTCACCGTATCCATGCCCCTCATGATTTTATAAACTTCTATAAGGTCACCCCTTAGTTTCTGATACTCCAGAGAAAGCAGCCCCAGCCTATTCAGCCTGTCCCTATAGCTCAAATTCCCCAACACTGGCAACATTCATTTAAATCTTTTCTGAACCCTTTCAAATTCACAACATCCTTCCTTTGGCACGGAGACCAAGTAACTGAAGTTGGACTGGAACCCACAGCTTTCTGACCCAGAGTCAAGCGTAATATATTTTCTAGTGCCAATATCTATAATAGTGCAGCTGAAGTGCCTTGGATATCAATCCTTCCTGTTGGTATTAGCTCAAGTTCCTGATATCACAGAGGGAAGGATGGTTTCACAAAGGGAAGCTCAATCTTGATAAACAGCAAAGGTTTATCAATAATGCTTAGCTAGTTACATCACATTGAAAATTGTCTCATGATTGTCAAGTTAAAGTTACAAGTAAGTACATTTTATAAGGATTTAGCATTCACAACTCTGGAATACCAGTTAGCTCCTTCCAATAACAGTACTGATGAACTATTCATTTTGCCATGTAATCTTTTCAAATACTAAGTCACTAAGGCACAAAGTCACATTGCTCATCAAGGTAGCTGGTACTGTCATGCCGGGCCAGTTGGCCTTCTTCTGCATCATGACAATCCTGTGATTCAGTAAACTGTTTTATAGGACAAAGAGTGGTGTCGATAAGCTGATACCAGGGTAAAGTAATGTGAATGTGAATATGATGGCAGGGGAGATAGAGAGATATCTTCATCCAAACTATCAAGTTACAATGGGAGCACAAATCTTCACAACCTTTTTAGGTCCAGCTTGCCTAGCCAAGTCCCAAGGTTTGCTGTCACGTTATTTGAACACACAAACAAGATACTGTTCCCAAAGAACACACTTGTCAAATTGTGTAAAGACTTGAAAAACATAAGCATGTATTCTCTTGTTTTAAAAAAAACAACATCCAACAGAAGCAGTCCGTCTCTTTCCCAAGTGTCCTGCTTTTAGAGGTAGAGACTATCCTCTGTAAAGCTGCTAGGAGGATTGGTAAGGAACATACATGGAGCATATTCACAATAAACACCATCATTCCCTTCCAAGTCAAACTTCATATTCAAGTCATTATTCAACCCATGACAGCATCAAATAACTTGCTTCAAGCTTTATTAAAAACAATGTTGAAATACTGGATAAGCTGTAATGTATCTTTTAGTTTAGCTGGGTTGTCAGTGTCTGAGCAGAAGGGCATGTTTAAGGACAGAGTCAGTGGCAGAACAATTTCATTGGAAACATAGAATCATAAAATCCCTCGAGTGCAGATAGAAGTCATTTTGTGCATTGAGTCTGCACCAACCGTCCAAAGGCCATCCCTTTCCTAGCATTTCCCATGGCTAATCTACCTAACCCACAGATCTTTGGACTGTGGGAGGAAAGTGGAGCACTGGAGGAAACCCACGCAGATGAGGAGAACATGCAAACTCCACACAGAGAATCATAGAGCCATACAGCATGAAAACAGACCCTTTGGTCCAACCAGTCCATGCCAACCCTAACTCCAAACTAAACTAATGCCATCTGCCTGCTCTTGGCCCATATCCCTCCAAACATTTCTTATTCATATACTTATCAAATATCTTTTAAACATTCACATTGTACCTGCATCCACAACTTCCTCTGGAAGTTCATTCCATTCACAAACCACTCTGAGTAAAACAAAACTGCCGCTTTTGTATTTTCTTTTCCCCCAGCTCAAGGGAGGAATTGAACCCAGGTCCCTGGTGCTGTGAGACTGCAGTGCTAACCACTGTGACATGTGCCACCCTTAGATGAGACTACATGAGTAAGAGCTTAGATTCCTACATATAGTCTGTGTCAATGTCATAATGAGAATACCTTAATAGAAATGGCTGGTATGTGATGAGTTTAGCATTTATTATTATTCTGGAGGAATATTGTGAGGTATTCTGAAACTATCTGAACCAGGTGGAAGGCAAAGAGAGGCAGCCAGTAATTGGATTTAACTGACACAGAGGTAGAAACAGTTCGGGATTGAGATAATGGGGGAGGTTTGCTCTTGCTGACTTTTCACCTCTCTGTACAGTTGAGGATTTCCACAGATAGAGCTATTAGTTGCAGGTCATGGTTTGTAAAGACAACTTCTAATCTAACTATTGCACAGTGCTGCTGACAGTGTGATGTACACTTCAAGGTCAGACAGTATTTGTTTTGGTTGTCTAACTTAAGTCTGATGTGTCAGTTTGTCTCAGAGGGAGTAGCTTTGCTTGTAAGTCAGAAGACCATGGGTCAAGCTCCAATTTCAGAATGGGAGAGACTAATTTAGATTAATTAATTTAATCAAGTCACAGTTAAGAGGTGGATTTGAAGATGAGAACTACTGCAATGTCAGAGAGTGGGCATGAAGCTAAAGGACAAGACAGCCTCAGTGCAGTTTCCCAAGTTATAAATAAATGTGGAGTTTAGAGAGAGTTAAGTTCAGGAGGCCAATAAGTGTTTACATTTGGTCGTGGTGGCAGCTTGTAGGGTTATGAAGGTGGAAATAAGGGAACTTGATGAGTGAAAGAATATGGATTTATAGCTTACCCATGGATGAATTGATTTCACACAATCTATTTCCACCAGACTGAGCAACCAAAGAGTGGAATAGAGGCCGAAGCATTTGAGGATTGTTTTATACAATACAGAGTGAGGAAATATTGGCTTATCTGTCATGAAAGATGAAGCAAATTTATAAAGATATGTATTATCATTTTGAGAATGAAACTTTTACAGCGGCACAGCGCCAGAGACCCGGGTTCAATTCCCGCCTCAAGCGACTGACTGTGTGGAGTTTGCACATTCTCCCCGTGTCTGCGTGGGTTTCCTCCGGGTGCTCCGGTTTCCTCCCACAGTCCAAAGATGTGCAGGGTCAGGTGAATTGCCCATGCTAAATTGTCCGTAGTGTTAGATAAGGGGTAAATGTAGGGGTATGGGTGGGTTGCGCTTCGGCGGGTCGGTGTGGACTTGTTGGGCCGAAGGGCCTGTTTCCACACTGTAAAGTAATCTAATCTAAAAGTGTAAAGTAATCTAATCTAATCTAATCTAAAAGTAGAAGCAGATTAATGTGACTAACTTGTAAGGATGACTTACTTAAAATAAAATTAAGGTCAGAGTAGCTGGCATTGTTCAGAAAACAAGTGGTTGTAGAACCCTGTGGTCTGGTTAATGGGAACTTGTTTCTGATAGGTCAGTAAACATTGAAGATTATTGGTTTGCTTTTAGTTCAGAATAATCAAGGATTGATTTTGGTTTATAGACAATCTATAAATTGAAAGTTTTTCAGGCAGTTTGGAGGAAACCTGACTTCACTCTCTTTCCTTATAGGAATTCAGGACCATTCAATAAAACCATGGTCACCTCAGTAGAAAAGGTTATTTGATGCAACTTCCAAGTGAGGAGTATATGGATTAGAAATCTGGAGGTTATTAGAAACTGGGAAAGTTTCAGCTTTTAATTTTATGAGTTTTTCATCTCAGAAGGATCCACAGTTTGGAGGAAACACAGAGGAGACTCAGTTAAGTAGAACTTAAAGCTGTCATATGGAGGGTAATTTCTCTGTCCTTGAAACTCTGCAAATTGACGGTGTTAGGACATACATTGAAAACTCTGTTTTCTAAAACACTTGAACTTTTTTTGAGCTCTGGACGGCTAGATTTTCTTTATTTCAGCTTTTGGTTCTGTTATTAAAGAAACTCTGCGACCTCATGTGTCTGTTTCAGAAACTGACAAGCACCTTCGCTAAAATGTTTAAAAACGTTATGACGTGTTGAGCTAGATTTCATTCTGGAATCTGGCTTGTCCAAATGTACCATCCTCTGCAATCCTAACATCATCCAAAGCTTAATCCTACATTACGTCAATAGTCTGACAAGCTGCTGTGAGCCTATGAATGATGTCAGCCAGGGTAAACATACATACCCTTTCACTCTATACCTTTCCTTACCTTTTGTCCTGAGCTCCAACAGCAACGGTGGTGATGAGAGCCCATTGCAGGGGAGAGCAAGCCTAGTGCTGACCTTGATTAAGCCCAGTGCAGAGGAGATTGGTCCTCTCCGCCCCCACCCCCTCTCCAGCCTATCACCCTCACCCTCACCTCCTTCCACCTATCATATTCCCAGCGCCCCTCCCCCAAATTCCATCCCCCCTACCTTTTATCTCAGCCCGCTTGGCACACCAGCCTCATTCCTGAAGAAGGGCTTATGC
>NC_057729.1:4889188-4941500 GCF_004010195.1 Chiloscyllium plagiosum | reverse complement strand
GGACAATTGAGGAGCAAGGGTAGGCCATTCAGCCCATTGAGCATGTTCCAGCATTCATGGCTGCCTGGCCATCTGGCCAGGTGGATGATTTTATTATTGTGCATAATTTACAATAAGAATACAATAAAATACAGGAAAACGTTTTCGTTGTCACCATGATTCAGCACCATTTTTATTAATTTAAGAATAAGGGGAAAAGAAAAGATATAGCATAAAGAGGATCCATCAGTCCTGACTCAACGCATCAGCATCAACGACGCCTCCTCCACCACTTTGACCACCGTCTACACCGGACGCAGCAAACAAAGTTGCCAATACTCAGCTTCCGCCGCTGGGCCTACCTTGCCGATGTCGCCTTCGCCAATGTAGCAGCCACCAATTGCAATAGCAGATCCTGTGCTCACCCCAGAAAAGTAAGTAAGGGACCAATCTCCTCTGCACTGGGCTTAATCAAGGACAGCACTAGGCTTGCTCTCCCCTGCAATGGGCTCTCATCACCACCATTGCTGTTGGAGCTCAGGACAAAAGGTAAGGAAAGGTATAGAGTGAAAGAAAAAACAAGAAGAGAGAGAAACCAAAATAAATTTTAAAAATCCGATCAGAGTGGATGAGCTCTGGCTCAGGAGCCCTACTCCGTCATCATCTTGAAATTGAAATGATTGTAAGTAATCCAAATTTGACCTCAATTCTACTTTCCCCTGTCCCCTTCCTGTACCGCTTTGACTCCCTTATCAGTCAGGATTCAATCTAACGTAGCTTGTAAAAATCTTCAATGCCAACACCATTTCCTGGCAAAGAGAATTCCAAGGACAAAAGACCCTCCAAAAGAAAATATTGAGCTGCCTTTATGTGGCATGAACAATGCAAACTTTAATTCTTATATTGTACTCTGTAATCCCTGTCAAATACAAATTAGAATAGCATATTCAGGAGCCAATGGATGCAGGTTGTAATTCCACACTCAAATCCAAGTAAATATTTTCACCTGAAAGTAATTACAGCTGGAATCACATCAGTTTTTGTCCTCCAGTACCAACTCCACTGGAGTATGTCACTTTGAAGAGAGGGCTTCTCATTTGAATGGGGAAAGAGGAAACAGGGACATCTACCTGTTCTTACAGACAAGGACACAGCGGCCACCCTTCATCTCAATTGTTTATTTTGAGACCATACTATGAATTCAAGAGGTGTATATTGTCCTGGGGTTTTCTTTTGAAAAGGCATTTTGAGACAGAGGTGCCAAGTTGTCTCTTCTAAGCCAATAAACACCTTGTGAAGCCCAGTTTTCTTTTTAAAGTTAAAACAATAGGAGCAGCATGAATGGGTGGAGTCAGGCTCCCCCAGAACCAGGGTTTTAGTTTATTTTTCAGCTGTTGGTGTTTTGAAATTGGTTATAGAAGCTGTTATATCTCTCTCTGTTACAGCGATAAGCTCTCTACACCAGAATTTTCTCTTGGTGTTCTGTTCTCCTGAACTAGAGAAAAACCGGTAAAATAGGCAATCTATTTTACTGAATTTGCATTTGCTATGGTATGTTTATGGGATGTAACTATATTGGGATAGTTACTGTTTATTGGTTAAATAATCTATTATTCTGTTAAGTTTTTCAGTAGAGTCAAAATTGTGCGAATTCTTTCTTTTGTTTGTATCTTAACTGTGGGTCAGAATAAAGTGTGTTTTGCTTAAAGCTGAGTAGTGTGACTAATCAAATTACATCTGGAACACAGTACCTCACATCTGCCTGTAAATAAGATAAAAGTCAGGGTCGAGGCTATCTTTTTGATATATTTGCAGGGGGTTTGTTCTGGTCCATAACAAGATGGAGAATAACATGACACTCCACAGCTTAAAGAATAATTTCACATCAATCAATTATGTCAATTTGAAACTTGCACCAGGGTTGTTAATAAGGTAAATTAAGAATCCTATGGATTTGGCCACAATCCACATTGAAATAAGTCAATGTCCAAGACTCTCCATTGCTACATCAGTTGTGTCCTGCCAGTGGGGTATGACAATATAGAGTCAAAAGGGGTGTCATATTATTGCTCGGGTCTCAGCAAAACACTTTAAGACAGCTGGGTTGTGTCATGACAAGTGATGGTCTATTGTTATAAAGTGAAGGTTGACCACCCCCACCGAGAACTACAACTGAAATACCCAAAGAGGAGCACCTTGCCCTATAATCTGTAAAGGAGTGCAAAAAGTGGTGTAACCTGCTTTTCAGCAACTTCTAGTAGTTAACTAAATCAAATCCCTGACACTTACTTTAAAATCTACAAGTAACAATTTATTTAGCGAACTCTAATAATGAAAAAATTAACTAAACCTTTAAGAAGCAAAATAAATGTTTTCTAACTACTAACTGTTCCTGAATACAGTAAGATTCCAATGGAATGCTGCTCCAATAAATATAAGTCCCACTTACACAAAAACAAATTAGAATGGAGTTTCTCAAAATTACAGCCGGGTTACATGTCTTCCAGAATGTTTTGTGCTTTCTCCATCGATTCCACTATCAGGAATCCTTCTCGATTGATTCTTCTGTCAGAAATGCCTTCTCCTTCATTTTTTTCTGTCAGGAATATTAAATAGTTGTGTCATTGGTAACATTTTTATTTTAGGTAGTGCTTTGTCCAAGACATGGAGAAGGATGTGGTGAATGACAGATAGCTCTGGGGACTTTGAAAATCACACAACACCAGGTTATAGTCCAACAGGTTTTCAACTTTGTACACCCCAATCCAACACCAGCATCTCCAAATCTGGGGACTTTGTCCAACTGCCCCTTTCTTTTACACCCATGATGACATATCAATATTTCTACAATAGGATTGATCCTATTTATCAAAACCATCAGATTTAAGCTTAATAGGTGTTGGGAATCTAAGCACCTGGTTCAAATTTATTAGCTAAATTCAAAAACCCCATTGTCTTGATAAAAGCTGCTGCTTGGCCTACTAACTGCTTACCTTTCAACGCAAATGTTTCAATTCAGGTGCTCTCTGTACTTGCAAACTTTCAAGCTGCTGCTCAGAGACATACATTTTAAATCTCTAAGCATAGGAAAAGCACACAATCTTTTAAAGGGACCGTGCAATGCTTTTCCCCATAGCAGTTTACAAACACCAAATTCTAACTTCCTACTGCCTAATCCACAACTTTGCTACCCAATTTCACAACACTATTATAAAAGGTCTCCATCCTACTCTCAGATAAGCAGTTAGTCACTTAGTCACTGCAGCTGGACAGCTGGTTTGCAATGTAGGGAATGTGTGTGTGTCTGTGTGTGTGTTTTGTGTGTGCTAATTTGGGAAGCATTCTTCTACATGTTCCATAAAGATAAACAACCTTTCAACATCACCCTGTTACACCCTCTCAATATTTCATATATTTCAATGAGATCACCTCATCTTCTGAACACTAGAGAATACAGGCACATACTGCTCAATGTATCCACATGGGATAACCCTCTCATCCCAAGATTCAGTCTCGTAAACCTTGGCTGCACTGCTTTGAAGATTAATCAGGAGAATGCCTTCCCCAGACTACAGAAATTCCTGCTGCCTGTCTTTTTGTAAGAACTATTTCTTTGCAATGAGCAGTTTTAATGTGTTTGGAGAAAATCCATACAATAATAATCCTTTAACTGAAAATTTTCCAAAGCAAAACATTAAATATGGTCAGCAAGGTAACAAAATACACCTTTACATCAATCAGTGAGACATGTTCCATGTATCATGCAGCATCTATTGCTGTCTTGTCAGAAATAATATTCTCAATTGATGGTATATAATATGTTGCAGAGCATGTGGCTGACAGCAGATTTTTATGTCCAGGAGATTCACTGAGATTTAATAACTAACCTAGCAGTAAAGTGAATATATGACATGAAAAAAAACATTTTTTTTAGCTGTTTTTAGTTTCTACAAATATCTCTGAAGGGCTTAAAAGTTACGACTGAGATTTGCTTTAATTTATAACTGACATTTCAGCTGAAGTACCTGGCAGATGAGTCAAACTCCCAGCATTTTCTCGTTAAATCTTGTCCTCTGATGGGATGTGGCACATACACATGTCATGGGAATCTTCATCCAATCTTTACCTCTGGATGGTGCATCAAAATAGAAGCGAACACGAGTTGGTTGAATTCATGGAAAGGATAGCAACGCAGCTTAAAGTATTACAGTTACATGATCTGGCTGGTTCTATGTTGGACTCTTTGATTCAAAAAGGACAGGGTCAGAATGTTACTGTGCCAAGAGTACTTGGAGCTGGCAAGAATATGATTGAAATTTATAGTCTGAAGGAGGGATGGATGGACACCAGATTTTTAAAAAATATTTAAATATAAGGAATTATGAGGCAATGAAATCAGATTTAAGCAAATTGGGTTAAAGGATTGTTCAATAGAGATACCGTGATAGACTTTTAAAAGGACATTTCAGGATACACAGAATGGATACATTCCAACAAGTAGGCAAAATTCCAAGGAACAGACCCAAAATCCATTGTTAACTGGTCATGTTAATCTAAAAGAAAAGTACATATATTTTTGCAAAAAACAGGTAGCAGGTCAGACAATTGTATGGAAATTTAAAAACAGCAAAGAATCATAGAATCCCTACAATGTGGAAGCAGACCATTCAGCCCATCGGGTCCACACCAACCCTGCAAAAAGCATCCACCTGGACCCAATCCCCCCACCCATCCCTTCTCTGTAACCCTGCATTTTGTACATCTAACCAGCTTACCCTGCTCCTCCCTGAACACTATGGACAGTTTAGCACGGCCAATCCACCTAACCTGCACATCTCTGGACTATGGGAGGAAACCAGAGCACCCAGAGGAAACCCACGCAGACATGGGAAGAACGTGCAAGTGTCACACAGACAGTCGCCCAAGGGTGGAATCGAATCCAGGGCCCTGGCACTGTGAGGCAGGGGTGTTAACCACTAAGCCATTGAGCTGAAAAGAATAAATCAAAAAATTAATAAAGGGAGAACAACTAGATCATAAGTGAAAGCTAGTTGGTATCACAGCTCATTGGTGTAGCACACTGCAGATCAAACCCCATGATTCCCAAATGCATCATTAAGGTTAAAAATGCTATTAAAGTATGCAAAGTCTCCAATCTGCCTTTTGGGTAGACCTAGGTTCACAGAAAATATTTCTTTTTTTAAACAAGAGTGACTATTTATTATAAACAAATGGATTACAACCACAGGTAGGCAGCTAGGGACTGTCAATAAATAACACACCTAGTTAGAATGCTAAACCCCCCTAACCCCTACCTCCTTTACACATTTACACAGATAAACAAAAACAAATTGGTGGAGAAAATAGAAAATATTGGGAAAGCAGCTCAATAGCATCAGCCCTCAGGTGTTCTTTTTGTTCCCAAGTTCTACAGTTCCCTGATCCTTTCCTTTTGATGCTCATTTTTTTTTAACAAGGGACACCGAGAGACTGGTTCTCAAATTATAACCTCTGACTTACTGGTTAACAGCACCAGTGAGAGAAAATGAACTGGCTTTCTTCAGGGTCTCAGTATTTATTGGAGACAGAGACACATTATTTGCTTTTTCAGCAGGTCCAAAGGCTGGTATTATCCACACCCACAAGCTGTTCAGCTGCCCAGGAGCCAATCAGATAGTTGTTGTCAGGCTGATGACCTTCGGTATCTACAGCTGGTCATAGCTCCACAAACCAATCAGCAACCCGTTGCTGGCTGAATTTCACTTTTGTATACATTCGAGGTGCCAATGTGTCTACGAGTAACTTCCCTCACCACTTGAGCAAAGCAGCAGAGTAAATACAACTTCTAATGAATTTCAGTAACTTGCTTTTAAAAAATGCAACAATTCCGTCCATAATACTTGGTTTGTAAACAAGACTTTGACCATTCCATCCACAAGCAGAAATACAGATAAATCAAAAGATAAAAGTAAGAATTTCTACAAATATGTAAAGGACAAGAGTTAACAAAATGACAATTGGTCCTACAGAAAGTGAGACTGGAGAATTAATAATGCACAATAAGAACATGGAAAATGAATTGTACAGGTATTTTGCATCAATCTTCACTATGAAAAATGCATGTAACATTCCAGAAACAGTGACAAACTGGTAAATGGAAAGAAGTGGGGTACTCAGTGATATCCCAGTCACCAGAGGAGGGATGCTGAAGAAATTAAAACCAAAAAAAATTGCGCATGCTGTAAATCTGTAACAAAGCAGAAATTGCTGGAAAAGCTCAGCAGGTCTGGCAACATTTAGAGTCATAGAGTCATAGAAATGTATAGCACGGAAACAGACTTTTCGGTCCAACTCGTCAATGCCGACCAGATATCCCAATCCAATCTAGTCCCACCTGCCAGCACCTGACCCATATCTCTCCAAACCCTTTCTATTCGTATACCCATCCAGATGCGTTTTAAATGTTGGAATTGTACCAGCCTCCATCACTTCCTCTGGCAGCTCATTCCATACATGTACCACCCTCTGCAGGAAATAATTGCCCCTTAGGTCTCTTTTATATCTTGTCCCTCTCACCCTAAACCTATGCCCTCTAGTTCTGGACAAACAATAGACAATAGATGCAGGAGTAGGCCATTCTGCCCTTCGAGCCTGCACAACCATTCAATATGATCATGGCTGATCATCCTTAATCAGTATCCTGTTCCTGTCTTATTTCCATAACCCTTGATTCCACTATCCTTGAGAGCTCTATCCAACTCTTTCTTAAATGAATCCAGAGACTGGGCCTCCACTGCCCTCTGGGGCAGAGCATTCCACACAGCCACCACTCTCTGGGTGAACAAGTTTCTCCTCATCTCTGTCCTAAATGATCTACCCCGTATTTTTAAGCTGTGTCCTCAGGTTCGGTACTCATACTCAGTCCCTCTTGTTATGAAGGCCAGCATGCTATTAGCCTTCTTCACTACCTGCTGTACCTGCATGCTTACCTTCATTGACTGGTGTACAAGAACACCCAGATCTCTCTGTACTGCCCCTTTACCTAAATTGATTCCATTTAGGTAGTAATCTGCCTTCCTGTTCTTGCCACCAAAGTGGATAACCATACATTTATCCACATTAAACTGCATCTGCCTACCACTCACCTAACCTGTCCAGGTCATTCTGTAATCTCCTAACATCCTCCTCACATTTCATCCTGCCACCCAGCTTAGTATCATCAGCAAATTTGCTAATGTTATTACTAATACCATCTTCTATATCATTAATATATATTGTAAAAAGCTGCAGTCCCAGCACTGATCCCTGCGATACCCCACTGGTCACTGCCTGCCATTCCGAAAGGGAGCCGTTTATCACTACTCTAAATTAAACTCTATCTGCCACTTCTCAGCCCATTGGCCCAAATAATCAATATCCCATTGTACTCTGAGGTAACCTTCTTCGCTGTCCACTACACCTCCAATTTTGATGTCATCTGCAAACTTACTAACTATATGCCTCTTACGCTCACATTCAAATCATTTATATAAATGATGAAAAGTAGTGGACCCAGCACTGATCCTTGTGGCACTCCACTGGTCACAGGCCTCCAGTCTGAAAAACAACCCTCCACCAACACTCTCTGCATTCTACCTTTGAGCCAGTTCTGCATCCAAATGGTGAGTTCTCCCTGTATTCCATGAGATCTAACCTTGCTAATCAGTCTCCCATAGGGAACCTTGTTGAATGCCTTACTGAAGTCCATATAGGTCATATCTACCACTCTGCCCTCATCAGTCCTCTTTGTTACTTCTTCAAAAAACTTAATCAAGTTTGAGAGACATGGCACAAAGCCATGTTGACTATCTTTAATTAGTCTTTGCCTTTCCAAATACACGTACATCTTGTCCCTCAGGATTCCCTACAACAACTTGCCCACCACCGAGTCAGGCTCACTTGTCTATAGTTCCCTGGCTTGTCCTTACCACCTTGCTTAAATAATGGTTCCATGTTAGCCAACCTCCAGTCTTCCGGCACCTCACCTGTGACTATTGACGATACAAATATCTCAGTAAGAGGTTCAGCAATCACTTCCCTAGCTTACTACAGAGTTCTAGGTTACATCTGATCAGGTCCTGGGGATTTATGCACTGTTATTCATTTCAAGCACTTCCTCGTCTGTAATATGGACATTTTTCAAGATGCCACCATCTAGTTCCCTACATTTTATAACTTCCATGTCCTTTTCCACAGTAAATACTGACGCAAAATATTCGTTTAGTATCTGCCCCATCTCCTGCGGCTATACACAAAGGCCGCCTTGGTGATCTTTGAGGGGGCCCATTCTCTCCCTAGTTACCCTTTTGTCCTAAATGTATTTGCAAAAACCCTTTGGATTCTCCTTAACTCTATTTGCCAAAGCTATCTCATGTCCCTTTTCTGCCCTCCTGATTTTCCTCTTAATTATACTCCTACTGCCTTTATACTCTAAGGATTCACTCGATCTATCCTGTCTATACTTGACATATGCCTCCTTCTTTTTCTTAACCAAACCCTCAATTTCTTTAGTCATCCAGCATTCCCTATACCTACCAGCCTTTCCTTTCACCATGACAGGAATATACTTTCTCTGGACTCTCATTATCTCATTTCTGAGACAGGAATATACTTTCTCTGGACTCTCATTATCTCATTTCTGAAGGCTTCCCATTTTCCAACCATCCCTTTACCTGCGAATATCTGCACCCAATCAACATAACAATCTTTAACAGAGAAATTAGAAGATATCTACGTAATGGGGCTGGATGAAGAGAAATCAGAGTTAACGCTTCAGGTCTGAGAAAGAGTCACTCGACCTGAAACATTAACTGATTTCTGAATAAATTGTTGGAGTTATGGGCTGAAAAATATCTGGCCTCTGATGAGTTTCATCCTTTGAAAAGGTCGTTCTTGAGATCGTTGATGTTTTCGTTTTATTGTCTGATTCAGGGACAGTCCCATTATATTGAAATGTAGCAAAAGTAATTCAGTTACTCAGAAAGTGAGGGAGACAGAAAGCTGGAAACTATAGCCCAGTGCACTCAACATCTGTCCTGGCCAATATGTTGGAATCTATTATCAAGGAAGTTACAGAGGTGGAGAAGGCAAAGTCAACGTGGCTTTGTGCAAGGGAAGTTATGTTTCACCAATCTGAGTTGGCAGCTAAAAGGGGAATTGGGAGAGATTAGATTGCTTTGATTTAGACTTTAAACTTACATTTCCAGAAAACATTTGTTAAGGTGCTACATTGTTGAGGAACATGACATGTGGGGTCAACATATTGGCATGGATAGGAAATTGGTGTGCTGGGACAGGAAGCAGAGAGCTTGCATAAAAGGGTCTTTTTCCCTTTTAACAAGATGGATCAAATGCTGTGCCACCGGGGTTGATGCTGGGATCTCAACTACTTACAATTCATATACATTTTACATAAATATGACTTAGATGAAGGGATGGAAGGCATGGTTGCTGAATTTACTGACAACACAAAGATAAATAGGAAAGTAAGTTGTGAAAAGGACACAGAAAGGCAACAAAAAGATATAGACAGGTTAGGTGAAAGGGCAATGATCTGGCAAATAAATTGGGAAAGTGGGAAATTCTCCATTTTGGGAGGAAGAATTTTTTTAAAATTTTCAAAAGATAGCAGATTACAGAGAGCACAGTGTCAGAGGAATCTTAGTATCCTCATGTATGAATCACAAAAGGTTAGTGCAGACATTCGGCAAGTAATTAGAAAAGCTAATAGAATGTTATCATTTATTGCAAGGTGATTGAATACAAAAGAAGGGAAGTTATGCCTCAGTTTTACAGGGCACTGGTGAGATCACATCCAGAACACTGTGCACAGCTTATTTTAGGAAGGGAGTAAATGTATCAGAGACAAATACCTGGAATGGAGCAGGGAAGTTGTCTTATGAGAAAAAAAGTTAGACAGGCTAGGCCTGTATCCAATGGAGTTCAGAAGTTGATTGAAACAAATAAAATCCTAAAGGATGTTGATACAGTAGAATTGGAGAGGATGGCCTTATTAGTGTCAGATTCAAGGAACTAATGGGTCACTAAGCATAACAACAGAAAAAGTATTAAAGAACTAATAGGGATGTGAGTGTTATGCTTACAAGGTTAGTGGGATTATGATTGACACTGATCCACTGCTTGAAACCTTCACTCCTCTACCACCAGCAGACAGCAGTTTACTGATAAAAATCCATTAAAATGAATGCTGATATTGTACATGAATGATAAAAAGGGAAAATGTGCTATCTCAGTGGGAGAATGCAGTTTACCCAGCTCAGAAGAGCAGGAGGCAAACCTTAAACATTTGTTCTTTACTCAGTATGCTATCTGCACATCAAACAATTTCCAATCATCCATTCTGAAGTAGATTAAACTTTCGGGGCAGCTTCACAATTTTGCGAACGACAGGAAAGAGGCTTGGTTATAATTAACAAATGTACAAGCATTAACATCAGCATTGATTTCTGCAGCACCAGTGACAGGCAGGAATTACTGTTGCTCCTTACAGCTAACTAAAGAGGATTTTGGTCAACGTTTGCTTTCTGATAATATAATTTAAACCTGAATTTTTTTTCTTGCTGACAGAAGGAAGGCTGTCCCATTTGATATTCTTTTTTTAAATTCTCCTGTATCAGAGTCTGTCTGAACAGAATTGTACATTTTGCTTTGCATCCACATCTAGAATCTTGCCTTTTCTGGGCTGATATATTGCTGGAAGTTTAATTCTGTTGACAGAACCTCTTGAGAATCAAAGAAGTGCTGATGGCTGCCTTGCCACACACAGAGGATATCCTTCTTCAACATCTCTCTCAGGGGAGATACCTGTTCCATGAACTTGGGGATGTATGGCAACAGGAAGTTTAAAAAAGGCAACATCACATATCCCTCTTATTCTATGGAATGAGCTTTTAAAATCCTGCTTTGTAGAGGTGAGGAAACAACGACAAGGCAGGGTACAGGAAAGAGATAAAGAGTTTAGTGGCATGGTGAAAAGACAATAATCTCTCCCTTGATGTCAGCAAAATTAAGGAGCTGATCATTGACTTCAGGATGCAGAGTACCAGTGGTGCTGAGGTGGAGGTGGTCAAGAGCTTCAAGTTCCTAGGAGTAAATATCACCAACAATCTGTACTGATCCATTCACGTAGATGCTACAGTCAAGAAAACACACCAGTGTCTCTACTTCTTCAGAAAGCTAAGGAAATTCAGCATGTCCACAGTGATTCATACCAATTTTATAGATCCACCATACAAAACATTTTATTGGTATGGCAACTGCTCTACCCAGGACCACAAGCAATTACTGAGAGTTGTGAACGCAGCCCAGTCCATCATAAAAACCAGCCTTCCTTCCATTGATTCAGTCTACACACCTTGCTGCCTCAGGAAAGCAGCCAACATAATTAAGCCACACATAAATGATTTGGAGCTAAATTACCATTCCTTCACTGTCACTAGGTCAAACTCTTGCACCACCTTTCCTAACATCATTGTGGGTGCACTTACACTCTAAGGACTGCAGTAGTTGAAGAAGATGGCTCATTAGAATAGGCAATAAATGTTGGCCAGGCCTATAAGCCCCAACACCCCAGGCAAGAATTTTTTTAAAAGAGGCTAGGATGTACAATCATGGAGATCAGCTTCATTCATCTGTTTGTCTGATCCAGGATCAATGATCCATTTTGTGAAGACTACCAGCATCAGCCCTGGAAATCACTAACCCCTGCTTGCCCACACACAGTCTATTATTCCAATTCAGGACTAGTCGACTGCTCTCACCTCTCATTGTATCACGTCTGCCTATTTAGACTATGCACTAAACTTTGTCCTTTCTATTAGCTCATGCATCATTTTTAATGCTGCTGCGTCATAATCTACCTTAAATCACATGAGTTCTTGACCATCTATTTTAGGAAAACTGTGCCTTTCAAACCCTAAGATGTAATTTGATGAGCAAAGGAGACAAAACATATCAAGGCCTGTGCATGCCACTATCAAATCAATCCCATGATCTTACTGATTGACAGAGCAGGCTTGAGGGGCTGAATGGCCGACTGCTGCTCCTAATTCCTATATTCAGATATTTGTCCATAACCTTACACTGTCCTATGGGCATAAATTAGTAATGGGATCTTCTTGTTTAACCGTAGTAGCAATTTAATGTGACTATTCATTTTCAATCACAAGATTTAGTCAACCAGACAGAAGTGCTTCAGAGGACTAAAATATTTACCATGGATATTAAAAGTGATCAAACATAATCCAAAATGCCCATTGGTGTTCATTTGCCACATTGCAATAGCAACAATTTAATCCTCAGTTCAAGACAATTTCCTCAGGCCTATGTTTACAGACGTAGCCAGCTCCATCAGGTTTGATATAACACAGTGAATTTACAAGCAATACAATTCTTTAAGCCTGGACAATTTGGAGGATTTAGTCCCCGCTGCAGAAACACATCAATCAAACCACATTCAACAGTTCATCTCTGAGCCTGCCTCAGTAGCTCTCGATGAGTGATCAAAAGTCCACAAATGGCCACCTTAGATCGGGACTTCTGTTCCTGAGTCAGAAGCATTGGAGGAGGGGGCATTTCCTCTCTCCACAAGTTCAATTTGGGAATACGTGTCCCTGCAGTTGGAATTCTCATTCCCAGTGGCAGAGATCACTGGGAGTTGGACCGGGCAATCTCAGAAGCAGAGCAAAGCCCAGCCTGCATTCACCAGCACTGTACTCAAGTTTCAAACAAAGAACAGAGTATCAAACAGCCCTCACACCCATTCACTCACATGGCACCTCATGAATCCCTCAAAGCCCCAGTGCTGGTCTGTATCCCTGTACCCACTTCTCCATGTCCCTTTGTAGACTCTAGGCCATTTTAGTATTTATTCCAAACTTCAGTTTCCTGTCTACCAACCAATTCTCTAGCCATGTCAGTACTCCACCCCCAAAGCCACACACTTTAATTTTACACGCTAATCACTTACGTAGGATATAATCGAAAGCTTTCTGAAATCCAAGGGAAACCACGTCCACTGACTCCTCCTTATCAGTTCTGCTTGTTATATCCTTGAAGAATTGCAGTTGATTTGCCAAGCATGATTTCCTTTGTAAATCCATGCTGCTGTGTCAGATTCTACCACTGATTTCTAAGAACTGTGTCATGAAATCTCTTAGAATGGGCTCTAGCATTTTCCTCACTACTGATGTCAGGCTAACCTGCCAATAAATTATTGCTTTCTCTCTAACTCTTTTCTTTTTGTTAAAGAAAGAGTATGGCTACATAGATGTCCTCCAATTCATGGGAACGGTTCTAGAGTCCATAAAATATTGGAAGAGGACTTCCACTATTTCTCGAGCCGCTTCCTTAGGTATTCTGGGAGGCAGATTATCAGACCCAAGGGATTTAATCCCATCAATACCCCCCAATACCATTTCTCTACTAATACTAATTTCTTTCACTTTCCACCTCTCCCTGGACCCTGTGTTCATGTTGAGATGTTATTGGCTTCCTCCTTTGTGAAATCAGAACCAAAGAATGTATTTAATTGGTCTGCTATTTCTTTGTTTCCCATTATAATTTTCCCTATTTCTGAGTATAAGGGACCTGCACTTATCTTCACTAATCCTTTTCTCTTCACATGCCACAGACAATTTACAATCAGTTTATATGTTCCCCCAAGGTCACTCTATTTTCCCATTCTTAATCAATCCTTTTAGTCCTCCTTTCCCAATTCCTTCTTCATTCCCAATCCTCAGGTCTGCTATGTTTTTTGGCCAAGGTGCATGTTCCTTCCTTGGATCTAATATTAACCCTAATTCCCCTTGCCTGCTGCGGCCCAGTCATCTCTCTTATTTTTATGGAGAAAGTGAGGTCTGCAGATGCTGGAGATCAGAGATGGAAATGTGTTGCTGGAAAAGCGCAGCAGGTCAGGCAGCATCTAGGGAACAGGAGAATCGACGTTTCGCATTCCTGAAGAAGGGCTAATGCCCGAAACGTCGATTCTCCTGTTCCCTAGATGCTGCCTGACCTGCTGCGCTTTTCCAGCAACACATTTCCATCTCTTATTTTTATGCCAGACAGGAATAATCAATTGTCGGAGTTCATCCATGCCAGTTTTAAATGTTTGCCATTACCTACTCACCATCACTCCCTTAAGACATGTTCCCCAGTTCATCATAGCTAGCTTGTGCCTCACTCCATTGTCATTTCCCCAATTTGGATTCAGGACCGGGGGCTTAGTATCAGATATGTCACTCTCCATCTGAAAGAATTATTCTATTACATTAGGGTCACTATTATACTTGGTGCCTCACACTTCCAGATTGCTAATTATTCCTTCCTCGTTTGTCGAGGATGGCCTCTTCTCTAGTTGGTTCCTCAATACATTGATCCAGAAAACCTTCAGGAATTCCTCCTTTATGGTATTGTTTACCTGATTTGCTTAATCTGTATGTAGGTTAAAGTCACCCATAATCACAGCTATACCTTTATTGCTTGCAGCTCTAATTTACTAATTAATGCTTTCCCCAGCATTACCACTACAGTTTGGGGGAGTCTTCATACAACATCCACTATATCCATATATAGTTGTCAATTAAAGTGTGAAATAGCAGGCATCAAATTGTGAGAATGTAATCAGTCATGTGGCATTAATCCAGTAATGGGTAAACAGGCAGAGTCAAATGGCATGCAATGACTTTTTTAATACTCCAATCATTGTTTTCAAAGATTTAAAGACTTCTAAAAGACCTAAGGATTTAAGAACATTTAAATTGACAGATCTACAGCTTTTTTTGACTGGAGTTTTGAACAGTTCTTGTTGCAATTTTGACGGGTGCTCTTGACAGCTTTTCTTGACACTTTTGACAGTTGTCTTCACAACTCTAATTAGCTTCACGGTTCAATGAGTTTATGTACTTTTACACACATTTATGTCTATTCACAGTATTCCCAAAAGGAACCTGACTTCTTTACAAAAGGGTACTTAACCTGACTCTGATGTGTACACTACCTGTTCAAATAAATCCACAAAATTCAGGCACGCTCCTACCAGAACTAATGTGTTTCAGCCAACCCAGTTACCAAAACCACATAGGAATGCAGACAGCTGCTGATGCCTATGGACAGAAAATGAACATGCATGAAATGCAAGTCAACCATTCTTGTACAATATCATAGGTACAGTGTTTAGAGACAGGATTCACAATTTTCAGCTATATATCTGCCATTCTCACCATAGGAGAGGCTATCCATCACAGAGAAAATCCAGGTATCAGTATCAGGTTGGCATTGTTATTGAACATCCTATTATACCATATTACGTTATATGAGCAGAAAGGTTTTTAAACCAGTTTGAGAGAGTATTGCTCCACTCATTTGTGTCATACGACTTATTGATATTTTATTATTGACAAAAAACTTGACTGTAACCACTTATAGTGAACGAGAACTGGATGTCATGTTGGAGGTCATGTCGGAGGTCATGTTGCGGCTGTACAGTACATTGATTAGGCCACTTTTGGAATATTGTGTGCATTTCTGGTCTCCCTACTATTGGAAGGATCTTGTGCAACTTGAAAGGGTTCAGAAAAGATTTACAGGAATGATGCCAAGGTTGGAGGGTTTGAGCTATAAGGAGAGGCTGAATAAGCTGGGGTTGTTTTCCCTTGAGCAGATGCTGAGGGGTGACCTTATAAAGGTTTTTAAAATCATGAGGGGTATGGATAGGTTGAATGGGTCTCTCTTCCAGACTGGGCAGTCCAGAATTAGAGGGCATTAGTGTGAGAGGGGAAAGATTTAAAAGGGACCTAAGGGGCAACGTTTTCACATAGACAGTGGTGCATGTATGGACTGAGCTGCCAGAGGAAGTGGTGAAGTGGTGAACAATTACAACAGTTAAAAGGCATCTGAATGGGTATATGAATAGGAAGGTTGAGGGATATGGGCCACATGCTAGGAAATGGGACGAGATTAGTGTAGGATGTCTGGCCAGTATGGATAAGTTGGACCGAAGGGTCTATTTCCACGTTATACAACTTTATAAATACTCTATAAAATGGATTAAAATCAATTGAGATGCATGCAAGTGGACAGAGTGTCCAATGAAGCGCTGGTTGTATCATCAATAAACATATCAACTTCGATCCCATCTACCTGCCCTTAAAAGAAAAAGGACCAGAAATGGCATCACCACCTTAAGAAACCAAGACCTATAAATAGAGAGGCAGGACATACCACCAGCACTTCACCAGAGACTCTCACTGATGATGTTACCTAGTCATGGTGACAGAACGTCTGGAAACAAACCTTCCAGCTCAGTGAGCTAACTTACATACTGTTCAGAGCAATCTTCAGGACAATCTGCCTGCCTCAGCTTATCCTGAAGCACCGAGTAAGTTGCCCGTACAAACTCTGAAGGGGAGATAGCTACATCTAGGCAAGACACAATCTGTTGCCTCAGGAAAACAACCGACATAATCAAAGACCCTCTCCTATCCTAGTTATATTCTCTTCCACCCTCTTCTGTAGGGCAGAAGATAGAAAAGTTTGAATGCATCTACAAAGAGATTCAACAACAGCTTCTTTCTCATTGTTATCAGATTTTTGACAGGACCTCTCAAGTGTAAACTCTGATCTCTCTCTCTCTCTCTCTGTGGTTGTAACACTGTACTCTGCACTCTGTGCTGCCACCCTGATGAACCTTGTATGATATGATCTCCCCGATTAAGCACACAAAACAACACTTTTCACTATCTTGGCACATGTGACAACAATCAATTAATCCAGAGAGTTAAGAACTAAGTCTGGCCAGGCATTCTAACAGAGTACAGAGGAAGTGCTACACTGTCAAAAGGTGTGGTCTTTTAGTTTAGGCTGTTAACTGAGATCTTCTCAGGTGGCACTATGACACAGACAAAGCAGAATACTTATTCTAATGCCGAATTCATCCAGTCATTTATCCCAACACAGCCCGAGTGGGACCATGCTTGTTACAAATTGGCTGTCTTAAATTCCTCTACAAACGTGGCTATACTTGAAACATTTACTTCACGGGTTGTAAAGTGGTTCAGGCATTTTTAGAGTTGGAAAGTGCAGATAAATGCAGTAATTTATTCCTTTCGATCTTCATGACAACCAAATTAGATTTTTGGCAGGGCGATCACTTTGAGGAAGAATAGGAGATGATTTCCCTTATAATTTCCGAGACAGAAGAAGAGTACAGCCTAATGTTAGGCTACTGAGTTTGTGCTTTAAAGACTGTGGTGTTTATAATGCATGACTTGAAGGAGCTTCAAGCACATTTGAGTTCACAGAATTCCAGGCTGCATCCTAATTGTGATACTCTGACCATGCAATGTATAGAGAACATGGCTTATAGCAAACACTAAGAATTCCTGACACATTCTCTAACGGGTCTATTGTGAAAGCAACAGAATTTAAAACTCATTAACTTCAGTCCTTTTGAGTGGTAATCCTATTAAGTAAATATGTATTTGCCCAAATAATAGAATTTTGCTATTTTGCTCCAGAGTATTTGTATTTTAACTGCCCTTGAAGAATCTATCCAAATAATTAATTTGCTATCTTTGCTTTTATTTGTATTGGTACTGACTAATGTAGTTTACTTTTAATATGTCCCCACTTGTTTCCGATGTATCTGACTAATGCTAAGAACTAATTCCACAAGCACTGGGCAAAATCTTGACGTTGTCTCCTTCCTGCGGGCCTGGTGAGGGAGTGACAGCAATCAATTTAACCTGAATGGCATCACATTGATCCTGATCATTTCCAGCAAGGCTCAATAGTTTTCAGGCACTGAATAGTGGCACTTTTACAACTTCTGGACTCTGGGAGCACAGATAATGTCACCTCGAGGTCAAATGCGTCAATCACTTCCAGGTCAGCCTTTCTGATTACATCACTTCCTCCACCTTCATAAACATTGAATTTTGCTGAGATCTCTTGTGGCACCACCAATTTTCGTCTAGCTCAAGCCAGCTGACTTCAACTGTGCGACTTGTTTCTTTTTAAATTCTTTCATTGGATTTCTCACCTATTGCTAATTGCCCTTGAGAAGGTGGTTGTAAGATGTCTTCTTTAACAAGTCCATCCCACGTATTTTAAGTTTGTGTCCATTTAGCTAATCACTGGAAGCTTCAGTCAATACATCCTGATACAACACAGCCAACTTGCTGGAGCTTTTTGAAGAGATAACAGGAAAGTTGATGGTGAGGGGGGTAATCCTGTTGATATGGTATACACAGACTTCCAAAAGGCATTTGATGTAGGGCACACAACAGACTTATGAGGAAAGCTCATGGAATAAAATGGACAGTACCAGCAAGAATACAGATTTGATGAGGTAAAGGAAACAGAGAGCAATGGTTAACAGGTCTTTCTCAAGCTGGAAGATTTGTAGAGGTCAATAGCGGGACCCTTGCTTTTCCTGATAAATGAAAATCATCGAGATCTTGGTGTACAGGTGCAATTTCAAAATTTACGGATGACGCAAAATTTGTAGATGAAACGTAAACCGAGAGGGGGTCAGTGTGGAACTTCAAAGGACATTGACACATTGGTGGAGTGAATGGATAGCTGGAAGATAAGTAGAGACACAGAGTACAAGAGCAGAGAGATTATGATGAATTTATAAGCCCTGTTAGACGTAACCAGTTCTGGGTAGTATATTATGAGACTGTGAACACTTTGGAGAGAGCACAGAAGACGTTTACAAAAATGGTTCTGGCCTCGAGAAACTTCAGTTATGAGAATGCATTGGAAAGACTGGGACTATTTTTTTTGAAGAGAAGCTACGAGGAGATTTGAAAGAAGTTTGCGAAATCATGGGGGCGGTTATTGTAGACAGAGTGAATAGGGAGAAACTATTCCCACTTGCATATGGACCGACAATAAGAGGGCAACATTTTAAAGTATGTTGTAAAAGAAGCAAATGCAAGTTGAGAAAAAAAAACTTTTTCACACAGAGAGTAGTTAGTTTCTGGAATACTGCCTGGAAGCCTGATGGAGGCATTCAAGAAGGCTTGATAAAGCAGGCGATCGGCACTAGGTTACAATGTTCAGACAGAGTCTAGATTAGAGTGTTGCTGGAAGAGCACAGCAGGTCAGGCAGCATCCAAGGTGCAGGAAAATCGACGTTTTGGGCAAAAACCCTTGCTCAGACAGCCAATGCTGGCAGAATGGGATGAATGGCCTCCTTCTGCACATACCAACTCTGTGAATCTGTGACATCTCTGGTGTTGGGAGGGGTAAAGTTCCATTTTCAATCTTTCCTCATATAGCTCCATCTCTCTTCATCTTCAAAAGCTTCCAAGAAAGCTATCTCTTCACACAGATGGAAATGGCCAGTTACATTAACTCCATTTAGTTATTCAGAAACACTCAACAATCACACTGCAGCATCAAACTAAATGATTCCAGGACTCTCCTCCATTATTATGCAGAGTGAATAGATTGTTGTAACTGGGAGTTTATGCCATTAGATTGATCACTCTTGATGGGAGAAACATTTCTCATATCTGATCTAATTTCCCTTTTCTTATTTGAACCTGTCTCCTTGTCCAACTCTCACAATTCAACTAATAATGATATTCCAGATCAGTCTTTTCTATTTTATATACTATCTCATTTTGTTCTGTAAGATTATCTCAGAGACACCTTCTGCCCAGCCTAAAATGCTCATGTTTTCCCAATCCTTCCCTATAAGTGACTGACTGCAGGGGCTGGTTTTGTTTTTTACCTCTAGACCGCCTCCATCATTGAGACATCTTTCCCATGGCTCCACAATTAGATACAGTAATCCAGGCACACTCTGAGTAGAGGCTTATGTGGTTAGATCACAAATATTGACTTCTAATTCTTTTCAATCGTGTCTTCAGCACTTTTCATCGTGAAGTTCTGTCTGCCTGACCCAATTGGACAGAAAAAGATCCCATTGCATTATTTGACATAGAGCACACCCTGCACTATATTCATCCCTCAACCAATAACCTCGGGGCATCTAATCATATTTCATTCCTGGAGGCATTTTGCTGTGTGTATGTTGGCTACTATGTTTCCTGGTTCCTAACGGTGATCGCAGATCAGAAACCACTTTGGGACAGTAAAGTGTTTTCAGATATCCTGAAGTTGTGAAAGGTTCCACAAAAATGCAGTTCTTTACGTCCATATGATAATTTGTAGCACCTTTATAGGCATAATTCTGGATAATTCAACTGTTTTCTTTTGGTATGGGGAGAGAGATAAAGAACATTATTCAACTGTATTTACCAAAATTAATAAATCATGATAGGTACAGCCTGAATCTCTTTTCCATCCTGTTAACTTTTTCATTATAGATGTGGTTAAGGGCTCTGAAGAAATCCTACGCTAGTAAAATCTCCCTTTAAAAGATTAAACACTCTGACGGGCAAAAAGAAAGATTAAAAAAAAAACAAACTGTGGCTTATAGCCCTGGGTGACTTCCTGCAAAAGAAAATATTATATTTTCATTAGCATATTCATTTTTTACATAAAAGGCTTCTCAGAAGCCTGGCTGTCAGTTTGCTGGGTGTTTTTTTTAAATTCTGTGCTGCTGTGAAATGGGAACAGAAAGAGCTGTTAAAGCCAATGGCATCTGTCGCTAGGAGTTGAAGAAAGAGCAAATTACAGCCAACTCCAATCTTTGCCACCAAAATCAAAATATTGCAGGAGCTGGAAATCTGAAATTAAAACAAAAATCGCTGCAGTAGATCAGACAGTATCTGTGGAGAAAGCAACAGAATTAAAGGGCAGAATTCAATGCATCCTCTACCATGATCACGTTGGTGATGGGGGACTAACTAGAAGTGCAGTAGCATAAAAGATACAGGAGCAGAATTAGGCCATTCGGTTCATCAAGTCCACTCTACCATTCCATGCCACATGGTGGCTCAGTGGTTAGCACTGCTACCTCACAGCACCAGGGACCTGGGTTTGATTCCAGCCTTGCTTCAAGTGACAAGCTCTTCATCCCAGACAACCACCTGACAAAGGGGCAGTGCTCTGAAAGCTAGTGCTTCCAAATAACCCTGTTGGACTATAACCCGGTGTTGTGTGATTTTTAACGATGTAAACCCCAGTCCAACACCGGCATCTCCAAATCATGATCCCAGAGAACATTCTTGTAAACTTCCTCTGGACCCCCTCCATTGCCAGCATACCCTTCCTTATATATAGGGCTAAGACTGTTCAAAATACCAAATGTGGTCTGATCAGAGCTTTATACTGCCTCTGCTCTTGTATTCTAGCCCTCTTGAAATGACTGCTCACATTGCATTTGCCCTCTTAGCCACAAAGTGAACCCATGTATTAACCGTGAGACTCTTCTACTAGGACTCCCAAGTCCCTTTGTGCTTTCCGAAGCCTTCTCTCCTTTCGAAAATAGTCTATGCCTCTATTATTCCTACTAAAGTGCATAACCTCACACTTTCCAACATTATGTTCCATCTGGTACTTCTTTGCCCACTCTCCTAGCTGTCCAAGTCCTTCTGCAGCCTCCCCATTCCTCAACACTACCTCTCCCTCCTTCTATCTTTGTGTCATCTCAAATTTAGCAACAATGTCCTCAGTTCCTCTGACTAGGTCATTAACGCATAATATAAATAGTTGTGGTCCCAACACTGACACATACAAAATTCCACAAATCACCGGCTGCTACCCTCCAAAAAATTCATCTATCCCAACTCTCTGCCTTCTGTCAGTCAGCCAATTCTCTATCCATGCTGTTACCTTGCCTCAACACCACAGGTTGTTTTATTTAGCAGCCTCCTGTGTAGTCCCTTGTCAAAGGCCTTCTGGAAATCCAAATAGATCGTGCTCACTGGCTCTCCTTTGTCTTACTTGTGTGTTGCCTCCTCAAAGACTTCTAACAGATTTGTCAGTGATGACCTCCCCTTGATGAAGCCATGCTGAATCAGCCCTATTTTACCATGCACTTCCAAGTACTCTGCAATCTCATCCTTAATAATGGACTCAAAGATCTTACCATGACTGAGGTCAGACTAAACAGCCTATAGTTTCCTCTCTCTGCCTCCCTCCTTTTGTAAACAGGGGTGTTTCACGGGCCATTTTCCAGTCTTCTTGGACCCTCCTAACACCACTGATTCCTGAAAAATCACTACCAATAGCTGTACAATCTCCCTAGCTATCTCCTTCATAACCCTGGGGATAATCCATCTGGTCCAGATCGATTTACCCACCTTCAAATCTTTCAGCTTCCCCAACACCTTCTCCTTAGTGATGGCCACTGCATTGATCTCCGCCCCCTGACCCTCTTGAAGCTCTGGTATTTTGCTGGTGTCTTCCACTGTGAAAACTGTAGCAAAGTACCCATTCAGTTCCTCTGTCATTTCTTTGTTCCCCTTTACAACTTCTCCAACTTCATTTTCCAGTGGTTCAATGTCTGCTCTTGCCTCTCTCACACCTTTTAATATCTAAAAATAACTCTTGCAGTTTTCTGTAATATTACTAGCTGGTTTACACTCATATTTCATCTTCTCCTCCCTTATTTAATTTTTGGTTATCCTCTGCTGGTTTTGAAAGGCTTCCCACTGATTGTCATCACGTTATATGCTTTTTCTTTTACTTTTATGCTGTCCCTTACTTCCCTTGGCAGCCGGGCTTGCCTCATCCTCCCCTCAGTATGCTTCTTCTCCCTTGGGATGAATTTCTGCAGTGCCTCCCAAATTACCTCCATTACCCTGCCATTGCTACTCCATTAACTTCCCTCCAAGGGTCCTCTTCCAATCAACTCTGGCTAGCTCCTCCCTCACGGCTTTGTAGTCACCTTTACTGAATTGTAATAACGTTAGATCGAATTCCAGCTTCTCCCTCTCAAACTACAGGGTAAATTCTATCATTCCTGAAGAAGGGCTTATGCCCGAAACATCGATTCTCCTGTTCCCTGGATGCTGCCTGACCTGCTGCGCTTTTCCAGCAACACATTTTCAGCTAAATTCTATCATAGTATGCTTACCGCCCCCTTGGGGTTCCTTCACCTTCAGCTCCCTCAATCAAGTCTGCCTCATTATACATCTCCAAATCCAGATTTGTCTTTTCCCTAGCAGGCTCTACCACAAGCTACTCCAAAAAATTTTGTAGATATTCCACAAATTCCTTCTTTTGAGTCTACTAGCGACCTGATTTTCCCAATCTACTTGCATAATGAAGTCCCCAATGATTATTGTACCCATGCCCTTCTTACATGCCTTTTCTATCTCCTGATCTATTTTCTTCCCCACATCCTGACCACTGCTAGGAGCCCTGTTCGCAACTCCCATCAGGGTCTTTCTCTCCCTTATGATTCCTCAACTCTACCCTCACAGATTCTACACCTTCTGACACTATATCATTTCTTGCTTTTGATTTAAGTGCATTTCTTACAAATTCCACCTCCTCTGCCAATCTGCCTGTCCTTTTGATAAGATGCGTAGCCTTAGATGTTTAATTCGCAGCCCTGATCCCCTTGCAGCCACATCTCTGTGATCCCCATAACATCATACCTGACAATTTCAATCTGTGCTATTAGCTCATTTATCTTATTTTGTATACTGCACTTATTTAAGGACAATACCATCAGTTCTCCATTGACTGCCCCCCTTCTCATAGCTGTCTCAATCTGCTGTGCCCGAAGTTAGATTCCTGACCCTTTCCATACTCTCATGTCTTATTGCTGGTTCTGGAAATGTTAATCATCTTGGCTAAGTCCTCCCCCTCTTTAAGCCAATAGTGGCTCAGTAGTTAGCACTGCTGCCTCACAGCGCCAGGGACCTGGGTTTGATTCCTGCCTCGGGTGACTGTCTGTGCGGAGTTTGCACATTACCCCCAACCCCTCCCACCCCCCGTATCTGCATGGTTTTGCTGCAGTTTCCTCCCACAATACAAAGATGTGCAGGTCAGGTGAATTGGTCATGCTAAGTTGCCCATAGTGTTAAGTGCATTAGTCAAGTCTAAACATACGGCACAGGAATGGGTCGGTGTGGACTTATTAGGCCAAAACACCTGCTTCCATACTGTAGGGAATCTAAACATGTTAACTTTATCCATAATTTCTCATACAACTGAACCCACTCCTCCCTTACTATTTAGTTTGAAAGCCCTTTCAACAGCGCTAGTTACACATGATCAGTCTCTGTCATCTATCTGTGCCCTCTGTTTAAGTCTGTTACAGGAAAGCTTGTGAATTATCTCTCTTACCCATCCCCAACTGATGTGCTTAAGTGGGCAATTAATGCATTTTTTGGTGGGGGAAGGATCATGGGGACGCCCAAAAAGCAAATCTTGCCATGGTTTGCTATGGAGATATGAAATGACGGGCCAAATGGCCTCCATCTGAACAGAACAATTCAGTGATATTGGGTGTCTGAGGTGTTGGGGAGACAGGATCACTCAGTTCCTGATCGAGGGAGCCCACACCCAAAAGGTATGGAATTAGGTTTTGGTTATGAACCACTGGTAGCTGTGATTGATGTAATTCACTGCCACTAGTTCTCCTCTCTGAGATGATCATTTTGATCATCCTGGTTGGACATGTTACAACACACGTTCAGGGCATCTTCAATTTGAACACAGATCTTCTGGCCATGAATAAGGTCCCTACCACCACACCACAAGAGTCCTTAATTTGCCTTTCTCTGCTGAGTCTAAGGGGTTGTCTAATTAACAGTGACATAGATTAAAACACAACAGAGCCTTAGGATAAACAAAAGGAACTCCCACAGTCCAAAGATGTGCAGGCTAGGCGGATTGGCCACGGTAAATTGCACATAGTGTCCAAGGATGTATAGGTTAGGCAGACGAGCCATGGGAAATGCAGAGTTACAGGGATAGGGTAGGGGGTTGAGTCTGGGTGGGATTGCTTCAGACAGTCAGGGTGGACTTGTTGGGCCAAATGGCCTGTTTCCACACTGTATGGATTCTAAGTAATTTGTCTAACATAATAACATGGAATGTCTTGCATGATAACAATAGGTACAAAGAAAGTACAATTAACCAGTTAGACATAAGTACAACTATCAGTAGTTTGAGATGCCGTGTCAGTCTCCACAAGAACCTTAGGTGAGACTGTCCAATTCTTCATCCAAAGGCTGTGTTACATCATCAGATTGGGTGGAACTACTGCAACGGCAACATTAACTCTTTCAGAATCATTACCTTACACAAGGTAGAGTCATAGAGTCATATAGCACAGGAACAGACCCGTTGGTCCAACCAGCCTATGCCGACCATAATCCCAAACTAAACTAGTGCTACCTACATGCACTTGGCCCATATCCCTCCAAACATTTCCTATTCATATATTTATCTAAAAGTCTTTAAACTTAGTACCTGTATCCACCACACACAAAGCACTCTGTGTAAAAATATTGCTCCTCATGTAATTTTTAAATCTTTCTCCTTTCACCTTAAAAATATACTACTCTTCTTGAAATCCTCCATCCTAGGGAAAAGGTACCTGCTATTCGCCTTACCTATACCTCCTCATGATTTCATTAACCTCTGTAAGGTCACCCTCAATCCCCTATGCCTCAGTCTCATAGAATCCCTACACTGCAAACAGGCCCTTCAGCCCAACAAGTCCACACTGACCCTCCAAAGAGTAACCCACCCAGACCCATTCCCCTATTCTATTACTGTACATTTAGCCCTGACTAATGCACCTAACTTACACATCTCTGAACACTATGGACAATTCACCGAACCTGCACATCCTTGGATTGTGGGAGGAAACCGGAGCACCCGGAGGAAATCCATGCAGACACGGGGAGAATGTGCAAACTCCACACAGACAGTTGTCTGAGGCTGGAATCAAACCCGGATCCCTCGCACAGTGAAGCAGCAGTGCTAACCACTGAGCCACTGTGCCATGAAGCCTATCCAGCTTCTCCTTATAACTCAAACCCTCCTTTTCCAGTAATGTTCTAGTAAACCTTTTCTGAACCCTCTCCAGCTTAATAATATTCTTCTTATAAAAGAGCAACCAGAATTGGACACAATGAAGAATGACATTGTTTTACCAAAATGTAATACCTCGTACTTACCCAAATTAAACTGTGTTCTGCCACTCTTCAGCCAATTGACTCAATTGATCAAGATCGTTTTGTAATGCTAGGTAACCTTCTTCACTGTCTACTACACCATCAATTTTGATGTCATCCACAAACCTACTAACCATAACTTCTACATTCTCATCCAAATTGTTTGGATAAAAGACAAACTAACATGGAGCCAGCACCAATCCCTGTGGAACACCGTTGGTCACAGGCCTCCAGTCTGCAAAACTACCCTCCACCATCATTCACTGACTCCTGCCATTAAGCAAATATTGTACCCAATTGGCAAGCTCAACCTGAGTCCCTTGTGATCTAACCTTATTAATTAGTCCACCATGCAGAACCTTGTCAAAGGTTTTATTGAAGTCCAAGTAAACAATATCTACCGCTCTGCCCTCAATCTTCTTGGCTACTTTCTCAAAAACCTAAATCAAGTTTGTGAGACATGATTTTCCTTGCACAAAACCATGCTGATTATTCTTAGTTATTCATTGCTTCCCCAAATACATATAAATCCTATCTTTCAGAATCATTTCCAACAACTTACCCACCACCAAAGAGAAACTCACAAGTTTATAGTTCCAAGCTTCTTGTTAAATCCCTTCTTAAACAAAGGCACAACATTAGACACTCTCCAGTTATCCAGAGTTATAGATGATACAAATATTTCTGTAAGACGTCCTGCAATTTCCTCCCTAACTTCCCACAACATCCTGGGATACACCAGAGATTTATCCATCTTTGTTTTCTAAGAACTCCAGCACTCCCTCTTCTGCAATGTGAACTGTTTTCAAAACATCAATATTTATTTTGCTGAGTTCTCTAGCCTCCATTTCTTTCTCTACAGTAAAAACTGATGTGAAATATTCATTTAATATTTCCGACATCTCCTAAGGCTTAATACAAAGGCAGCCTTTTTGAGCTTTAAGAGGCCTTACTTCTCTCTAGTTGCTCTCTTGATCTTAATATACTTATACAATCTCTTTGGATTATCCTTAACCTTATTTGCTAAGACTGTCTCACATCCTCTCTTTGCCTTCCTTGACCTCCCTCTTAAGAATGCCCCATGCTCTTTCAACTGTTCAAGAGGTTAATTTGAACCCAGTTGTCTATATCTAATTAATATACAATTCTCTTTTATTATTCACGAGAGTGTCAATATTTTTATTCATCCGTTGTTCTCTAATCCTCCCAGCCTTACCTTTCACTCTAACATCAAGGGCCTATTTCCACACTGTAGGGAATCTAATCAAAATAATGACTCATAACTCTCATCGTCACACTTTTGAAAGCATCCCACTTATCAGGTATCCCTTAACCTGCAAACAGTGTACTCTAATTTTTTTTTAAAAGTTCTTGTCTGATACCATTAAAATTTGGCTTGCTCCAATTAAAATCTTTAACTTTTATGGAAAGCTTACCCTTATCCATAACTATTTTAAAACAAATAGGATTATGATCACTGGACTCAGTGTTCCCCCACCATCACTTCAGTCAGTCGTACTGTCTTATTTCCCAAGGGAAGGTCAGGTATTGCTCCTTGTCTAGTAGGAACACTTACATATTGATAAAGAAAATTTTCTTGAACACATTTAACAGATTCTTCACTAACCAAATTTTTAACACTATGATGGTGTGGAAAATTAAAATCACCTACTATTACAACCTTATTAGTCTTACATATATTTGAAATCTGTGTATATTTGTTCCTCTATTTCCCCCTGACTATTGGGGGATCTATAGTACAAGCCCAATAAGGTGATCATTCCTTTTTTATTTCTAATTTTACCATGTGTTTACACTGAACAATTTTAGAGAAATATCTTTTCTCGTTACAAAAGTAATGGTTTCCTTAATCAAAATGCCACTCCCCCTCCTCTTTTGCCTCTCGTTCTATCTTTTCTTTAGCATCCTTTCTTTAACATTAACCTGTTAGTCTTGGAAGATTATATCTTCCCCGAGCTATTTTCTCTGAGGGTAACATCTATATATTCAAGTGTTTACATTTACCACCACCCCACCAGCCCTCAAGTCTCTAACTTCACAAATCCAGGCTATCTGAAGATGGCATATTCTTTCCAAATGCATTTCACTGCTAGTTTTTTGTTTGACTTGAGGACTGTTAGCCTTTATTCTGAAGTAAATTATTTCTCTGCTCAAAGATCTTGTATCTCTTAGCTATCTTTCACAGAGGATATTATTCCAATTAAACCTGATACTTGGTTGACTATCACCTCTGGAGCACACTTAATCACATGAATTCCCTTCACAGAAAAATCAGATCCTTTCCTCATAACACCACTTGAAGAATCAATCATGGAAGGTGATTGCTCTGGTACATCAAGTTCTTTCCTCCTTGAAATATCTTAGATTCTCTGACCAGTTACTTTCCACGTTTTGACTGTGTCTTGAATGTGTAGAGTTGTTCTAGTTTCCATGGAGACGCATGTAGCTCATCTCTACTTTGACCAAGAAAATCCTTATCAACGACAAGCTGATATATCTGAGTTGAAGTATAAAGTGGATTTAAAAATATCTCAAATTAACACTGATGTAAATAAGATCAGTGAAAGCTGAGTTAGATGAATTACTAACTGTGATTGAATGACTAATTTTCCCTCACAATGCCTTGGCTACTTTTCTAATGGAGGTGTATTGTGTAATCAGGCATCCATTCTCAAGGAGGTGGGTTCCAATTGTATTAATCTTTTAGTAAGAATAAGCATTTTGCTTTTTCTTGCCCAAAGACTGTGTTCTGCTTCTGCACATTTTCTGGAAGAGACCTACAGCTTTACATATGCTGCCATACCTGAACATTACCTGTGTTTATGAGACTTTGTTGTTCCACAGCATTGAGAATGATCCTTAGTATCCGCAGTTCAATTTACTGTCTGTGTTTACTTGTTACATGTTTCCAGGGGGAAGGCAATGGTGTTAAATTGGGGGAAGTTGAACTACAACAATATTAGGCAGGAATGGAGAATGTTTATTGGAACTAAGAACAAAGAATATTACAGCACAGGAACAGGCCCTTTGGCCCTCCAAGACTGAGCTGATCCAGATCCTCTATCTAAACCTGTCGCCAATTTTCCAAGGATCTGTATCCCCCTGCTCCCTGCCCATTCATGTATCTATCTAGATACATCTTAAATGATGCTGTTGTGCCTCTACCACCTCCACTGGCAACATGATCCAGGCACCCACCACCCTCTGCGTAAAGAACGTTCCACGCATATCTCCATTACACTCTTCCCCTCTCACCTTGAACTCGTGATGCCTAGTAATTGAGTCCCCCACTCTGGGAAAAAGCTTCTTGCTATCCACTCTGTCTATACCTCTCATGATTTTGTAGACCTCAATCTGGTCGACCCCTAACTCCATTTTTCTAATGGAAATAATCTTAATTTACTTAACCTCTCTTCATAGCTAGTACCCTCCATACCAGGCAACATCCTGGTGAACCTCCTCTGCACCCTCTCAAAAGCATTCACATCCTTTTGGTAATATGATGACCAGAACTTTACACAGTATTCCAAATGTGACCGAACCAAAGTCCTATACACCTGCAACATGACCTGCCAGCTCTTATACTTAAGGCGGCTGTTGAAGAGTAAATCTGCTTCGGGCATGTGGGGTATTTCAAATGGCAGTTGATAAGAATTCAGGAGCAGCACATTCCTGCGAGAATGAAGGAAAGGCATGGCAAGTCACGTGAATCTTGGATGACCAGAGATGTTATGACTTTGGTCAGAAAGAAAAAGGAAGCATATGTAAGGTCTAGGAAGATGGGGACCAATGAAGCCCTTGAAGTATTTAAGGAAAATAGGAAAGAATTTAAACAAGGAATTTGAAGGGCTAAAAGGGGTAATGAAACGTCATTGGCAAACAGGATTAAGGAGAATCCCAAGGCTTTTCAGACATATATAAAAAGCAGTAGGGTAGCCAGGGAAAGGGTTAGTCCACTCAAGGACAAAGGAGGGAATCTATGCAAGATTTGTGAAGGTTTGCAGCTCAGGTTGAGGTTTAGGGTGTAGGTTTGCTCGCTGAGCTGTAGGTTTGATATCCAGACGTTTCATTACCTGGCTCGGTAACATCATCAGTGGCAACCTCCAAGTGAAGCGAAGCTGTTGTCTCCTGCTTTCTATTTATATCTTTCTCCTGGATGGGGTTCCTGGGGTTTATGGTGATGTCATTTCCTGTTTGTTTTCTGAGGGGTTGATAGATGGCATCTAGACCTATGTGTTTGTTTATGCCTGGCACTCCAACCACAATGCCATAAACAAACACATAAATCTAGATGCCATCTATCAATCCCTCAGAAAACGAACAGGAAATGACATCACCACAAACCCCAGGAACCCCATCCAGGAGAAAGATATAAATAGAAAGCAGGAGACAATAGCTTCGCTTCACTTGGAGGTCACCACTGATGATGTTACCTAGCCAGGTAATGAAATGTCTGGATATCAAACCTACAGCTCAGCGAGCAAACCTACACCCTAGAGGGAATCTATGTTTAGAGCCAGAAGAGGTAGGTGATTTCTCAAACAAATACTTTGTGTCAGCATTCACCAAAGAGAAGGAATTGGTGGAGGATGGTCTCAGTCAAGGGAGTATCGAGTTTCTAGGCCAAGTTGCTATTAAAAAGGGAGAAGTGCTGCACATCTTAAAAAGTATCAAGGTAGATAAGTCCCCAGGTCCTGATGGAATCTATCCCAGAATATCGAGGGAGACAAGAGAACAAATTGCTGGAGCATTGACAAACATCTTTGTATCCTTTTTGGCCACAAGTGAGGTCCCAGAGGACTGGAGAATAGTCAGTGTTGTCTCATTGTTTAAGAAGGGTAGCAGGGATAATCCAGGAAATTACAGGCCTGTGGGTCTCACGTCAGTGGTAGGGAAATTATTGGAAAAGATTCTCAGGGACAAGGTCTATACTCATTTAGAAGTAAATGGGCTTATTAACGATAGACAGCCTGGTTTTGTGCAGGGGGGACGGTTGTGCCTCACGAGCTTAATAAGAGATTTTGAGTAGATGACGAAAATAATTGATGAGAGAAAAGCAATTGATGTTGTCTACATGGACTTCAACAAAGCTTTTAACAAGGTCCCTCATGGCAGACTGATACAAAAGGGAAAGTCACATGGTATCGGGGTGAGCTGGCAAGATGGATACAGAACAGGCTCTGGTATAGGAGGCAGAGGGTAGCAGTGGAAGGATGCTTCTTTGAATGAAGAGCTATGACTAGAGGTGTTCCACAGGGATCAGTGCTGAGACCTTTGCTGTTCATGATCTACATGAATGATTTGGAAGAAAACATAGCTGGTCTAATTAGTGGTCGTTACAAAGATGGAGTTGCGGATAGTGAGGAGGATTGTCAGAGGGTACAACAGGATATAGGTCAGTTAGAGGCATGGGCAGAAAAATGGCAGATGGAGTTTAATCCAGAGGTGATGCATTTTGTAAGGTCATGTACAGGTGGAAATTATACAGTAAATGGCAGAACCCTTAGGAGTATTGATATGCAGAGGAATCTGGGTATGCAGGTCCACAGATCAATGAAGGTGGCAGCATGGGTAGATAAGGTATTTAAAAAGGTGTGCTTGTTTTCATCAGAATGGGCATTGAATATAAGGATAGACAAGTTATGCTGCAGCTTTATAGAACTTTAGTCAGGCCACACTTGGAATATTACACACAGTTCTAGTCACCACACTACTAGAAGGATGTGGATGCTTTGGAGAGGGTACAGTAAAGGTTTACCAGGATGTTGCCTGACATGGGGGATTTTAGCTATGAAGAAAGGTTGGATAGATTGGCATTGTTTTCACTGGAAGGCATGAGGTTAAGGGATGGCCTAATAGATGTTTATAAGATTGTGAATGGCATGGATAGAGTGGAAAGTATGAGGTTTTATTCCCAGGGTGGAGGGGTCAATTACTAGGGGACACAGGTTCAAGGTGTGAGGGGGGGAATATTTCAAAGAGATACGCGAGGCAGGTTTTCCACACAAAGGGTGGTGAGTTCCTGGGACACACTGCCAGAGAAGGTGGTAGAAGTAGACACAATAGCAGCATTCAAGAAGCATTTGGACAAAAACATGAATAGGAAGGGAATAGAGAAATATGGATCCTTTAAGTGAAGACAGTTTTAGGATAGAAGGGCAAAATATGGGAGCACAGGTTTGGAGGGTCAAAGGGCCTGTTCCTCTGCTGTATTATTCTTTGTTATCCAGAAGTAATGTTTGCACCCCACTATGGTAGATGGTAAAATTTGAATTCAATGAAAAATCCAAAAGAAAGATAGCTCGGCTAATGTGACCAGTTAACCATTGTCAATTGTTGTAAAAACCCATTTGGTCATGAATATCATTTAGGGAAGGAAATCTGTCATCCTTATCTGGTATAGCCTACATGTGACCCACAGCCTCTGGGCAATTGGGAATGGGCAATAAATGCTGGCCAAGCCAACAACATCTATATCCCGTATAAGAACAAAATACAAGTGTCAATACCTTATAAAATGAATAGATTTTGTTGCTGTCCTCAGGTAGGATGTTTCTTCATCTCTCAGGATCTGTCTGTGAGTCTTTATGGTTCATACCTCCAGCTCAATTTCAATAGCTTTCTCCAAAGTTAAATACTCCTTGGACTGTGATAAATCTGACAAATACCCATGAAGAATTCCACCATTAATTCTTTTGAATTCTGATTTCAAACATCAAACCCTGACTCTCCAGTGCAGCTGTGAATGTGGCCCCATGACAACACTTACACTTAAAATTAGTTCCTGGCTAATTACGCCTGACTTCTTTCCAGATGAGACAATAATGTACAATGCATGACCTTTGTTTTTGATTCTTGCAATGGAACAAATATCCCAGCAAATCATTTACAATATTTCAATCTTCTATACTTGAGGGAAAAAAGGCTAGTTGACAAGCAACTGGTTCTTATCACCTAATCCTTTTAACATTGATACCAGACTGCTGAAATTGCACTGCATACTCTCCAAAGTTAGTATATTCATCTTGAGGTGTACTCTCCAGACCTGAGCATATTACTATTGATTAGCTCTAACCAGAGCTTCATTCAATTGAAGCAAAACTTCCCTCAGATCCTGTAAGATGTAAGCCAATATTCCAATTAACTTTTCTAATTCAGTTTTGTTCCTGAGTATCTGATTCTTTCCAAGGGATCTGGGAGGACCCTATTTTCTGAACCTTATGTGAAAGCAGCCAATAATCTAATGGAGACAATGAAGACATTGTTACCTCTGCCAAATAGCATTTCATTCCAGGATGCTAGGTTCAAGACAGAGAAACTGTTTCATCTGGTAGGGGAAATCGATAAACAAGGAGTTGTGTTCTTAGAATTACAGCTGGGATAGTTAGAATGAAATCAGAAAGAATCTTTGCTGAAAGATTAGTATTGAAGTACAGCGTGTTTTCAAAAAGACTTCAAATGCTGGCGGTCAATTGGAGCTGTATGCATAGTCTGACTGTTTTGGGTAAGGGGCAGAAGGGATGTGGGTAAATGGTGTTGAGATACAAACTGATCATATTCTGCGTCAGTAGCAGCTCTGAGGGACTGAATGGTCTCTTCATTCCGAATGATTCCATGCCCCAACTAGCAGCCCAACTGTCCTATTTAGCTTCCTCGATTATTTCTCCAAGAAAAGACTGCAGTGTAATTTCTTTGACAACAGTGATGTTCAGTTCAATTCAGAGCATAGGCAATTGGATTGATGTCAAAGGCAGATTCTGGAAAATACAGATTCAAATTGTGTCTCTCAACTACCCAGAAAGTTGCTTCCCCGATCCCAATTCTACCTGAGGATATTCCACAGTCATTGTCTTAGGATGATCCATTTGTTTGAGGGCATTTAGAGTCATAGAGTGCGATAGCACGGAGCAAAGCCCTTCGGCCCAAACTGGTCCATGCTGACCAAAATGTCCATCCATGCTAACCCCATTTCCCTGCTCTTGGCCCATGTCCTTCTAAATCTTTCCTATCCAAGTATTTGCCTTTTAAATGTTGTTAATGTACCCGCCTCAACCACTTCCGCATATGCATACCACCCTCTGTGTAGAAATGTTACCCATCAGGTTCCCTTTTATTCTTTCCCCATTAATCTTAAACTGATGCCCTCTAGTCCTTGATTCCCCAACCCTGGGAAAAAGACTGAGTGCCTTCACCCTATCCATGCCTCTCAGAATCTCCACATGCCTCCACATGATTGCCACCCAGTCTCCTACACTCTAAAGAAAAGAGTCCTAGCTTGTCCAGCCTCTCTCTATAACTCAGACCATTGAGTCCAGGCAACCTCCTTGTAAATTCCTTCTGCACTCTTTCCAGTTGAACAACATCCTTCCTATAGCAAGGTGTCCAAACATAATTGCACCCTTCTTTTAAGCAAATGGTTCTGAGTTGATTGGAGGTTTACTTGGCTTTTTCCTGGAAGAGGAGAGCACACAGTCAATTTGTCATCAATTAGACTACTCAATGACAAATCAATTCATTGGGCTGGATTTTCATGTTGGATAAACAAAATGTTATTTGAAGCCATTCCCCTGTTCAGGAATCTAAGCCCATCACCTGTATCAATAGCCTTCATATTTCCACCTCTTGAAGAGACTGGGTTTGGGTTTCCTGACTCCTGTCAGTCGAGAAGAGTATGGAGAAAGTGAGGACTGCAGATGCTGGAGATCAGAGTTGAGAGCGTGGTGTTGGAAAAGCACAACAGGTCAGGCGGCATCCGAGGAGCAGAAGAATCAACATTTCGGCCATTAGCCCTTCATCAGGAATGTGGGGTGGGGGAGGTAGGAAGGGGCCTGAGAGATACATAGGAAGGTGGGGAGTAGGGTGGGGGGAGGGGGTGTGGTGGGGTATCAGGAAGAGTATGATACTAAGACAAGCTGGTTATAAGGCCCACTGTGGTTGCCTATTGTTTACTGTGGAAGATCTGGAGGACAATGTGTTCTCTTTTAGAAGGATTTAACTTCATGCAGAGGAATGGTGAGTAACCCCCCTGCCACCCCCAAAGCCTGTCCACCATCTACAAGGCACAAGTCAGGAGTGTGATGGAATACTCCTCACTTGCCTGGATGGTGCAGCTCCAACAACACTCAGTAAGCTTGACACCATCCAGGACAAAGTTGATTGGCACCATATCTACCATCTTAGTCATTTACTCCTGCCACCACTGGGACACAGTGGTAGCAGTGTGTACAATCAAGTAAATACCAATGGTCTAACGATTACTCACTCGGTGGGGATTGATTAACTGATTGACACATTTAAAACAATAAAACATATTACAAGCTATGAACCAAATATTACAGCAACCATCTGATTTCTGTGTGTGCAGCCTGCTGACTGGTAGCAGAGAGCTAGGCAGATTCATAACATTATACTGTATTCCCATAGCACACGGATTCCTTCCAAGGAAACTGTCTTCAGGCAAGACGCCCATGAAACATCTCTCTCCTTTCCACAAGAAAGTTTGACTATTTACAACAACATCTGAGCATTTGATTCTCTATGATATACAGATCACATGCTGCAGCATCCATATCTCATGACTGATGAACATGTTATTTATTGACCACAACATCAGTGATATTGTCTGTCATACGTGTTTGTGCTGTCCAGTTATTCTTTTATGAACTGCAGTCCTGTTCCAGAGGCATTTTTTAATTAACCTGTTCACACCTCTGGTACAGGTGGGACTTGAACCTGGGCATCCTGGCTCAGAGGTAGGGACGTACCATTGTGCTACAAGAATTCTATTCCAGATATTTTCTAATCAATTTATTCAGAGATGTTATTAAACAGCTGTGGAACAGATGTGACTTGAACTTGAAGTGGGAACACTACCACTGCACTATTAGAGTCTCTTATAGCCCAGTTCAATTTTTTTTATCCATTCATGGAATGTGGCTGTCACTGGCTAGGGCCCAGACCCACAATTTTCTCTTTCTGATGAACCACAGCTGGACTTTATTCCAGAATAATCACCAACTGATCTCGTTCCTCAACAGTTTTCAGTTGGGTCAAACTTCCTGACAATTACTGTTTCTTTCCTTGAGAGGCTGTGTCTTTACAACCTGGATTCTTTTCATTCTATTAAAGCTTTAACCTTCTTTTGGGCCAGTATATTTTCTCCTATTGGGCCTGGTCTTACAACCATCCAAACTCTCCAACTCTATTTGTTCTTCTCGGAAACTACTCCACTTGCTTCTTCAGCGGTTGTTTGGTTTCCTCTCAGTCCTGCTTGAGTTCTTTCACTAGAATGTCACTAGAGCAGGCATGCAGTCATGAAAGGACTGTCTGATGAGTCTTTTGCAGTTCCTTGCGTATGCCGTCTATTTCCTGTTTTTGTTGGTCTGTTATTCTCTCTAGTATTGCTTTGAGCTCAAGCTGATGTTTCTGTAGCTGCTCTGGTGAACCTGATCTGTCTTATATGCGAGTTGCTCCAGATGTTCCTGTAAACCAGCAATCTTTTCATTGGATTGATGATACCCAGCTTGGAGATAATTGTCATTCCTGTCTTTTTCTTTCATTCCTTCATTTGTCTTTGTGAGCTCAACGGAGGTATCGCCTAATGACTTTTCATCTCAGAGATGGTATTCTCAAGTCTAGATTTATCCTTGAACTAGTTGTTCAGTCTCCCTTGAAATGTTGCTGTTCTCTCGATAGCATTGTGCAGAGACTTTATTTCCATGAATTCAGCAGAAAATGAAGTGTTCCATTCTTCTTTCATATTTTGCTCTGCAACTATTTCCAAAGGAGTATGCTACAGTATCTACATTTCTCTGATAGTTGACTAATTTCATGGATTGTAAGTATTGTGAAGTCACAGCAGTTGCTGGTCCATCAGTGTCAATGACATACCATCAGTATCAATAATATACAACATTCATGTTGATGGATTGCACCTCCAATTGATCTTGCACATGGAGTTAGTGAATCACTATGTGATGAAAGTTTTACATCTGTGCATTTCACCATGACTTTCTGCCGCTCCACCTTTTGTTTTAGAATCTGGAGGCACTTGCCCCCGCATTGATTTTAGCCAATAACACTGACCTGTTTTCTGAGGAAAGATCATTTCACATTTCGCAAACATGTTCGACTGTGCGCCATGGTTGGTATTTTCCACAAGACTGACAGTGTGTAGCATGTGGTCACCACTCTTTGTCTCATCGTGTACATCGCCAGATTCTGCTTCATCAGTCACTTCATGGATACCCCTCTAGTGGGATCCCCGTTGATCTTTCTTGTAATTGGAGATGTCCTTGAGTGCAGTCAGTTGGATTTGGTGCATGGGTCTTAGTACCTGCATCAGCCTTTTCTCCAGTGCATAACCACTGCCAGTAGACTTTTCTGCACACGTGTTGCAAAAGTGAAAGCTGGACATTTCCTTGGTGAATGCAGCAAGCCACACCTCTACATGTCTTCCTATGTTGAGTTATTCAGTCATTGTGTCAGGGTTGTACACAGGGCTTGAAGCTTCATCAGTGTACAAGGCTCACTTCCTATTTTTGTCCATCCTTCAGTGGCCCTTCCATGCTGTAAGACTTTTGTGTATCTAGCAAACCTTTCTGGAAAGCTTTCCTGGGGGTGGATGTGAACACCAACTCAACAATTCTGTGTACCTGCTCTGCAACTGAAAAAAGCATATTGTGAGTCCTTTTCTCTGCATCTACTCATGGAGTGATCGATGGATTCTTTAATCTACTGTCTAAGTGGCATAAATTCTAGTCAATGAACACAGAAATTTAATCAGACTGTGAATTGATCTTCTAATATCGTCCATATTTTTTGAGGGATCTTTTAGCTCTTGAGCTGCTAATCCTGACGTGAGAAGTCTTCATTTCTAATTACTAAGCAAAGCACAGTGTCTTGCTTCACTGCACTGGACACATTCAAGTGTAGAATCTTAGCTCTGAACATTCTTGCAATATTTTGAACTCAGTTAGGAAAGCTGCTCGACCTCAATTTGACCAAAGGTTTTTTGGGAGGATTCTGACAATATTCTGACTTCTTTGCATGATATTGATCCAGCACACACAATGATGACTTGCCTTTCTTGAATGAATTAAACTGGTTTCTTGTTAAGAATTTGTTTGCTTACCAGAAAGCCATGTTTTCACATTCTCTGACACAGTCATAAGCAAAAACATCAAGATTTATCTTTGATGTAGAGGTGCCAGTGTTGGACTGGGGTGGACAAAGTCATAAATCACAAAACACCAGATTACAGTCCAACAGATTTACTTGAAACCTCAAGCTTTTGGAGCCCCCGCTCATTCCTCAGACAGATAAATGTATTTTTACACTTTAGGATGATTTAAGAATAGAATAGAATCCCTACAGCGTGGAAACAGGCCTTTTGGCTCAACAAGTCGACACTGACCCTCCGAAGAGTAATCCACCCAGACCCATTCCCCTACCCTATTATCCAATATTTACTCCTGGCCAATACATCTAACCCACATATCCCTGAACACTCTGGGGAATTCAGCATGGCCAATCCACCTAAGCTGCACATCTTTGGACTGTGGGAGGAAACCGGAGCGCCCAGAGGAAACCCATGCAGACACAGGGGGAGAATGTGCAAACTCCACACAGACAGTTGCCCAAGGCTAAAATTGAACCTGGGTCCCTAGCGCTGTGAGTCAGTTAACGGCTGAGTTAAGATTGATGGCCCTGTGTTTTAGCTATAGATTTAGATCCTTGCTGGTGGTTGAACTGTGGCAGGCCTCATCCAAATGATGTCTTGCACTGCTGTTAATGATACCAGTCGAAGAATCAACTGCTCCTCAGGGATTGATTCACTTTATGATTTATTTTATTTAAAACAGTAAATCACATTACAAAGCTGTGAAGTAGTAATTACAGTGAACCAACTGGTGACACTAACTGCCAGGAAGAATCACAATATTGTCTACACATAGCACATGGAGTCCTTTACATTGAACTTCCTTAAAGGCAAGATACACAGCAACACTCTAGAAGCTCGATGCCATCCAGAACAAAGTGCATGATTGACACACCATTCATCAATCCCTCACATTTTGCAAACATAGTTCACTCTGTGGTAATGTTGGCATTTTCTACAAGATTGGAGGTGTGAATCCCTTCGCAAATCCTTCTGTCCACCACTGATAAAAGTGACAGTAATGTGTGCCATCCGGAAGATGCACTGAACGAGTCACCAGTACGTCTTAGGCAGCACCTTCAAAAACCGTGAGCACTAACATCTAGATGGAAAGGCAGCAGATACTTGGGAGCACCACCAGCTGCAAGTTCCCCTCCAATCCACTCACCGTCTTGACCTGGAAATATATCACTGATCCTTCACTGTCGCTGAGTCAAAATCCTGGAATTCCTTCCCTAAGGGCATTGTGGGTCAACCTACAACAAACGAACTGCGGGGTTCAAGAAGGCAGCTCACCAACACCTTGCCAAAGGCAAGGAGGGACAAATACATTTTTAAAAACTAATGGAAATAATATCATGCAGCAAAAAAGGAAGGCCATTCAATCCACACTGCCTGTGCTATTTGGGAAAATCTCTTTAAGTCATCTCACTTTCTCAATCTTTCCTCTTCAATTTTTGTTCAAGTCTGTAATCAATCTGATTTCTTAAGTTACAACTGAAATGGTTTCTTCTGCTTTGTTTGCCGCAACCCACAGTTTAAATAGAACTCTCCTCATCATCTCATCAGTTCTTATGGTAAATATTTTCCATCTGTATACCCTAGCTAGGAGAAAGTGAGGACTGCAGATGCTGGAGATCAGAGCTGAAAAATGTGTTACTGGAAAAGCGCAGCAGGTCAGGCAGCATCCAAGAAGCAGGGGAATCGATGTTTCAGGCATCCTGAAGAAGGGCTTATGCTTCTTGGATGCTGCCTGACCTGCTGCGCTTTTCCAGCAACACATTTTTCAGCTCTGTATACTCTAGCGACCCTGTTTGTGGAAACAACTTCCCTCTATTGACTCTCAAAAACTCTTTCTAATCTTGATGGAACTCCCCCCTTAATTTCCTCTGCCTTCAGGAGGTGTATCCCAAACTCTTCTGTCTCTCCACATTAACTGCTCAGGCTTCGACATCATGACTGAAGTGTTAGCCCTTAGCCTGTTAACAGATAGTTCTGACAGAAAGCAGTCAGAGTTGAGATTTTTGATCTTCCAGCTACGGTCGAGACAAAACTGATTGAAGAACTGCAAGAGGGACGATAGGAACCCTGTAACAAGAGGTCAGTCACATCCTGTTCAAAGATTCAGGAAGCAGGGTACCTAATGAAACAGTCAGGTTTAAAGGTGAATTCTATTGAAAGTTGAAGATGTGGCCTTTTTCTGACCAGACCTTTGATTTTTCTCTGTCTGGGTTGCACGCTGGGCAACATAATTAAAGTTTAAATATCATTCCAACCAGGGCTAGATAAGAATAATTGAATGGGATATTGTTCTCATTGTGATCAAGAAGGAAATGATGAAATGTCACCAGAATGGTGTTAAATACCAAATGAGCTTCTCTATTATTTAGACCATTACATGTTGAGAGCAGAGGCACTGACAGGACTTCCATTACTGTCGTTATGCTCCTGAATAGTGAGTGAACAAACAAAGGTAGAGGAGCGATGGGTCATAATACCCAGTTGGATCCTGCTAAATATTTTTCTAAATGGAAGCTGATGATTTTCCACTTGGTCTAACACTATTGTACTGCACAAAGGAGATGACAGTGAGACTTGCTCCTAGCTAACCTGTTAATGTGCTCAAACCAGCCAAGCTGCTTCTCAAATTCACTGCAATGCCTTCGTTCTCTGTCTCTTTTCTCTTCTGTCTCTGTTTCTTTTCGTGACATGAGGAGTTGTCACTTTGGGTTTAATTGGCATGATCTGACTGGGAGGAATTACTGAGCCTGGTGCTGTGAATGAAGAAGCGCGATTGAACAGCCAGGACTGCTGGGTTAATGATTCCATCACCTGTTGCTGGGTTAGCTTCTCAATAAAGCACCCGCTGCAGCTCCTTCAAAGCAAGGTCTCCCAGTGGCACCTTCCACGGCTGCAATTTAAACACTGTCAAAATGGATAGATAATGAGATGTTTTTTTTAAAGTGTCACTCATACTAAGCCCTCAAAGGAAACACATAGAAATCAGAATCTGATATTTCCTCTAAGTAGTTTTGGCTAGCAATAAAGTAGTTTGACCATTCATTCTCCAGTCATGGGGGATCAATACCCAGAGATATAACACACTTGTAATATGTTGCATGGGTTCTAAAGGGGTTAATGCTCATGTTATATTGGCTCCAACCACTGCTGTCAAACAGTCTGTGGGTAAAAAGGAGATCAGCTCAAGCTTTCAGAGCAAGCAAATGTATCTGTACCAACTTCATAATGTCTAGTCATAGACTCATAGAGCCATACAGCACAGAAACAGACCTTTCAGTCCAACTCGTCCATGTCAACCAGGTTTCCCAAGCTAAAGGAGTCCCATTTGCCTGCTTTTGGCCCATATCCCTCTAAACCTTTCCTATTCAGTACCTGTCCAAATGTCTCTTAGATGTTGCATCTGTACCTACATCTACCATTTCCTCTGACAGCTCATTCCATATGCACATCACCCTCTGTGTGAAAAAGTTGCCCCTCAGGTCCCTTTGAAATGTTTCCCCTCTCACCTTAAACTGCCCTCTGGTTTTGAACATCCCTACCCTATAGATAAGACCTTTGTCATTCACCTTATCTATACCCCTCATGATTTTATAAACCCCTGTAAGGTCAGCTCTCAACCTCCTACACTCCAGGGAAAAAAGTCTCAGCCTATCCTTGTGACTCAACCCCCCCATTCCCAGCAACATCCTTGTCGTTATGCCTGTCCATACACAGTTGTGCATATGTCATGCCATAAATCTTTCTATCTAAGAACAGTACCTCTTCTGTTGATATTATATCATGGTATATCCTTTACTGTGAATGGCCAAGACAAAGCAAAGACAAGGGAGGATCAGTGATAGCCTTCTACAACAAACAAGTCTTACCCTGTTCCACATACTGGTGTAAAGGTGTCAAATACCCCAAGTTGCGAGGAATCGTCAGCTGTGAAATATCACACTTTTACATAACCACCATATACTCCCAACATACATTACAGCCACTGACAGACTTCTGGTGTATTCACTTTGGAATAATAATCTAAGAGAACATGATGTATTGGTGATGTAAGATCGCATGACCAGAAAGATGTCCGACATTTCACGGAGGACACTCTCTGAGAATATGCAATTCCATCATTGCGCAGATGGTTAGTCTGTAGACTAGCTGTTACTGTTGAAATATACATAGGTTGCTGCAGAATCATTTGAGAGATGATCACACACTCTATCACTTCAACCAAAAGGAGTAGCAGCCACTGTTATAATGTTGGAAGCATGTAGTAAACTCCAACAAACAACATTGTGATCATGACCAGATAGCCTGTGTTTGTGATGTTCACTGACAGCTAAATAAATCTAGGACAAATTCCACCCCACCCCACAAGGGCACTGCTTGTCAATGGCCACCCTCGTGTTTCCTTTTTTCTTGGTGGTGGGAATTGAATAAAGATTTGTCCACCTGCTGTCGTTCACTGTGTCTCACACCTGCACACACACAACATGAGTGCTGGGGAAAATATAAACACGACCACAGTCAGGTGGTAGTGTTGGGGGGGACAAAGAACAAAGAGAAGAAAGAAAGAAAAACATATTGTGGCACAGTTTGTGTGCAAAAAAAAAATAGTGCCACAAGATCTTTTATTTCCTCCAGAGAAAATGGGAAAGGCATATGTTCAAAATCCATCACCAATAGTGAGACACTCCTTTGTATTACTCATAAACACCAGCATCATTTCCCAGGATCAAGCATTAGATTGTGTCTTGAACTCAGAGCCGCTTGCTTCCAGGCGCCAGAGTACTTACTAGTGAGCCATAGCTAACTGGTAAACCATTGCTGTCAGATTGTATAGTTCCACATACAGGGATAATTGGGCAGCCGGGCTAGTCAGTACTGCAAGTAAATTAGATTTTGAACAAAAAATAAATCATGAGACACATCCTCTTTAATATTCATAATGCATGCACATTGTAAGATAGAAGCTATTAGATTTTAAATTAAAATATCTGCTGAACTTTGAACCGTAGCTGGCTTTAGATTGCAAGGGCATGGCAAGTCATGTGTCTCTAAAAGGATTACACAGGAAGAGAGATCTGTCTTAAATTTTGATCATCAGCTTTACACTGAGAATAATTTCATTTCATTACATTTTCTTCAATTCCCAGCCCAGCCGTTTGAGGCAGTATTGACCCCTCTTTCCGTCATGGTTACATTGCTTCACTGTACTAAATCATGGGAAATTTTCTGATTAGGATTCGGGTTTTCACAGAAACTAGTGTATCAAAATCCACTTCCCAGCTGTCGGAAATAATTTCAGGTTTGCCTGGGAAGAAACAGACCATTTCTCCCTCATTCATTTTTAGCAAATACTCTCAGGAAAATATGAGAGCTGAAAACCCAACGGAAATTATCTTTGCCACTTCTGGAGGATTCCTGGAGAGAATTTGTTAGCATCTCCTCACCATCTCTAGCAATGGGAATTCAGGCAGCTGCAACTGTTCCAGGGAAATGTGTGCAGCAGCTAAGTGTGCAGAATAACATCAGACTTCTTTTGATATATTCCATCACATATCCTTTTCTCACTAGTTTAAATTTTGCTTGGCCAAAATACTTCAAAGTTAACGGTATGCCGAGTTTACGTCATGTTTGTGTGTGTGTATGTGTGCATGTGCATGTGTCCATATGTGTGTGTGTGTGCATGTATCTGTGTATGTGTGTGTTGCCTACTAAGGTAGATAGATATATATTTGTGTCTGAACCAAATCAGTGCCCTAACCTCCACTACTTTCGGGGGAAGAGAATTACCCAAACCAACATGGCGGCATGGTGGCTCAGTGGTTAGCACTGCTGCCTCACAGCACCAGGGTCCCAGGTTCAATTCCAGCCTTGGGTGACTGTCTGTATGGAGTTTGTATATTCTCTGCGTGGGTTTCCCACAGGTGCTCTGGTTTCCTCCCACAATCCAAAGATGTACATGTTAGGTAAATTGGCCATGCTAAATTACCCCATAGTGTTCAGGGATATGTAGGTTAGGGGCATCAGTCAGGGGTAAATATAGGATAGGGGTATGGGCAGGTTACTCTTCAGAGGGTCGGTGTGGAGACTTGTTGGGCCAAAGGACCTGTTTCCATATTGTAGGGATTCTATTAAAAAAAAGACAAAGTAGCCTGCTTGATTGGTACCCCCTCCACTACTGATGCTCAGTAGCAGAGTGTACACCATTTATAAATTGCACTGCAGAAATTTATAAGTCTCAATAGATCATCCAAATCTATGACCACTTCCATCTAGAAGAACAAGGGCAGAAGATACGTGGGAACACCACCAGCTGCAAGTTCCCCTCCAAGCCACTCACCATCCTGACTTAGAAATATATCACCATTTCTTCAGTGTCACTGGGTCAGAATCCTGGAATTGTCTCCCTGATGGCATTGTGAGTCTACCCACAGCACATGGATTACAGCAGTACAAGAAGACAGCTCACCACCACCTTCACAATGGCAGCTAGGGACAGGCAATGAATGCTCATATCCAGTGAAAGAATAAAATCCAATGTTGGTCGGAGATCAGCAGTTCTACCTGCTTGCATTTAGAAACATGGTTGATGCTGAATTGAAGGTAGTGCTGAGGATAACCCTAATATTTATCTCTGGTTGCATTCGGAGTACAGTCTGAATTGTGGATTTCCTCAGTTACCTTCTCTCTATCTAATAATAATTCATGTCCTAGAGACTCATTATTCTCCACTGGGTCTTAAAAATTCTGTGTTGCTATCTTATCAAGAGTGAGTCTGATGCCATTCTTTCCTGTTTTTTGTAGTCCAGTCTTTATGTTTCAAATTCCACTTACAAAACCTCAGCAATAACTCCAAAAGCAGTACTGAGGACTGGGTATACTGGTACCATTCAAATAAGACACTCAGTTGAGATCCTGCCCACCCTCCGTTTCAAACAGCAGGGAGGATCTCCCAGTGTCCTGGTCAATACATTAACCCTCAACAAATACCAAATAGAAACGCGATAGCCTCATCATCATCCCACTGCTGTTTATGGGGGCTTACTGTGCAAGAATTGCCTGCAGTGTTTCCCACCTTATCGCTATAAATGAGCTTTGAAAAGAACTTCATTGGCTCTGTCGCTCTTTGTGGACTTCCTAGTCTTGTTTGATCCTTTTAAAGTAATTTTTTTATTTTCCTTTCTTCGCAAGTGGCACTGCTGCCTCATGGCACCAAGGACCCAGGTTCAATTCCACTGTCCGTCTGTGTGCAGTTTGCACGTTCTCCCCGTGTCTACATGGGTTTCCTCTGGGTACTCCAGTTTCCTCCCACAGTCAAAAAGGATGTGCGGGTTAAGTGGATTGGCCATGCTGAATTGCTCTTAGTGCCCAGGGATGTGCAGGTTAGGTGGATTGGCCATGCTAAATTGCCTGTAGTGTTCAGGGATGTGCAGGTTAGGATGGATTGGCCATACTAAATTGCCCATAGTGTCTAGGGATGTGCAGGTTAGGGTGGATTGGCCATGCTAAATTGCCCATAGAGTCCAGGGATGTGCAGGCTTGGTAGGATTAGACACAGGAAATGCAGGTTTACAGGGATAGAGAAGGGAAGATGCTCTTTACTAGGTTGGTGTAGACTAAATGGGCTGAACTGCCTGCTTCCACACTGCAGGGATTCTATGATTGTTTCACAGGAGGTCTTGTGACACAGTGGGTAGTGTGTGCCAGAACAGTCCCACCCAGAGACAGGACACTACACAGTGATGTGTTCCGAACACTTGGAAATGCACTTGGCGGTTGTACTGGAACTGCAGCTTGACGTCTTCAAGAAGAGTCAGGCCAATCAGTATGTGTTACTCACTGGTTTCCCAGAACATGGTGACTCTGGTTAGCTGCGCTGGACACAGGCAGGTCCCTTCCCACAGTACCAGGCCACGACCTCTGCACACCAGGAAAACCAAGCTACTTTCTCCAAACTGATGGAAGCCCATGCTTTGCCTGCCTGGTGTGGGTCTCAGCAGGGACAAAAACCAAGGAAAGAAGGAATCCCTTTCACACAACTTCTGGCAGGTCTGCTAAAACCTGGCGACAAATCCTGTCCTCATGCAGATTATGTTTAATACCCAAAAGCACTAAGCTACAATAAAACCTTCCTTGGATACGCCTATTCTATAGCTGTCTGTCTTCAAATCACCGAAAATCTGTATAATATTGAATACTGTTACCATCCAGTCCTTGTTAAATTGTTATCACTATCACCAGCTATTCTCAGCACATTGCAGAAAAATCTCATTGGTTTGTTAATCCTAACCAGCATGTCCTCTCTTATCTAAGTTCAAAGCACCGTTAAATCTTTCCATTCATCTCAGTCTGTCCCCTGACTGACAGAGAGCAGATTCATCTGATGGGCTCACATGGAAAGGGTCTGTTAACTCCTGTCTTGCTGTGCTGCAGAGGATCTGGAATGGTGCCGTCCAGGAGATGGTGCAGAGACTCCTGCAGGTTTACTGAGGAATGACAACTATCGAGAGTACTGGAGAATCATCACAGTGTTGTGAACATCCAGCCTGCGCCCCCTTTTATTGGCCACGCCTGAGTCAGAGCTCTCAATCACAGAGTCAGCGCCGTGAGGTGGGAGTCAAGGAACTCTCTTACGTAAGGAGCACCCAATGTTAGCTACAAATACCCACATAAGGTACCTGCAGAGAGAGGAGACAGTCAGAATGTGTTTGTATGAGAGATTACACTGGGAACTATCACATAGAGGCAGCATCAGACTGAGATGAAAACACAGCTTGAACAAGTGAACTTTGGCCAAAACCTTCAGACAATTTTGCATGAATTATGATTCTAATGAGAAATAATTACTGATCAGAAGGACCAGGGAATGACTTCAATTACTGCACATCAGTGAAAGTAAATTACAATGTTCATGTGGGATGACACAGTGTGAAAGAGTACTGCTCCTCTTGTTAGGTTCCCACATTACACAGCGGCATCTGACTGGGTCATAGTTGTCACAGATAATGATTCCCAGCTCAGATCTCCAAGTGCCTAGTGTGCTGCTGGATTGCAGTCTGAACCTGGAAACAGAGACACTGTCATCTCCAAGGCCTGGTGTCAGTGTCAATCCAGAGCTACCCGCAGGACTAGAGGACGGTCTGATTGACGGTCTGACTGACAAGGTGGGCTTGGATTTTTTTTGGCCGTTCACATCCTGCTTTCTGGAGTGTGTGAGATTTCAGTCAGAGCTCATGGCAATGTTAAGCATATCAAAACAACACAGCGATGACCCTCCACACCCCACACCCCAGCCAAGGTGGTGGGATCCGAAGCTATATCCTCACCTTGAGGGTCAATTCAGTGTGATCCCAATGAGTCCATCTCACTGCAGATCTTGGCATTGCGGGTGGGGGGCATTGGGAGGGCAGCTGACGGGTATTTTCTGGGTTACTTGACGAAGGAGCAGGTGACCAAAAGTGCAGAAGGAGGCCATTCAGCCCATCACACCTGCCCCAGTTGTTTTATCTACTATCAACCTCCAGCCTTTTCTCCATCCCCTGCTGCACCATTACTGCCCAAATCATCATCCCATGCCCCTCTTAAATATCTCAGTTGGACCAACCTCCACCACATTCCCAGGCAATGTATTCCATACCCTAACCACTAGCCACGTGAAAAAGTTTGTTCTTATTCATTTGCTTCATTTGCACATCGCTTTAAATCCTTTCGTTCTTGTTCCTTTTTAACCAATGGGAACAGTTTCTCCCCATCATCTCTATCCAGCTCACTCATGATTTTGAAAACCTTTATCCAATCTCCTCTCAGCCTTATTCTCTTCAAGGAGAACAGACCCAACTTCCTTAATCTATCCTCATCACTGAAGTTTCTCATACCTGCAGCCATTCTAGTAAATGGCTTCTGCCCCTCCCTCCAATTTATTTGCTCCTTTCCTATAATGTGGGACCCAGAACGGTGTACAATTAAAAAATAAAACTTCTGGAGAAGTTCTGTGAAGAGAGAGAAACAGAGTTAGCGTTTCAGGTCAAGTGATCTCTGACCAGAATACAAGCGGTACATCCTCTGCCTTTTTATCTCCTCCCTCCTCACCACCCAAGGGCCCAAACGCACCTCGATATGATACAGCAATTTACCTCATTCCAATTCATTTACTATATTAGCTGCTCACAAGGTGGTCCCTTCAGACCAGGCTGGCTGGTTCCTGTCTAAAAAACAATTCCAAGCTTCCGGATTCCCAATCATTTCAATTTTTCATTTTGCGCTCACTGAGATACTTCTATTCATGGCCTGCTACTGTGTTGGTGAAGCTCAATGTAAGTCAAGTTGCCATAGTCTTGCTCTCTCGTTAGAGAGAGATGATTAGTGGTGGCTTAACTTGAGGGCCACAAGCTTCAGGTGAAGGGAGACGTTGAGAAGGAGAGTCCTTCATGTTAACCTTAGCCGGCGTGAGAATTTAATCCACACTGCTTTGCGAACCAACCACACAACTGAGCTAAATCGACTCCCAACTCAATGTAAACTGGAAGTATCTTACTTTTCAACTCCGCATTGCACAGCAAGAGGTGGTGGATAATGCAATGTTATTGGGGCTACATACTCAGAATCCCAGACTAATGCTCAGAGAGTTTGCCTTCCAATCCCACCAGCGGCAGACGGTGAACATGAACTCAGTGATTGTGATTTAACCCACCACTTGTGGAGCTTGTGACATCACCATATTCCTGAGTTCCGAGATGAAGTCAGGCACACTCAAGAGGCTGGAGAGATTTCAGAAAGTAGAACATGGACAGCCAAAAATCCAAAAGAGTCTTGCAGGTCAGGCCATTGAAGATGTCCCATTGTCCACTGCCTTTGTAGCAGCCACTGCCTGACATCACATGGAGCAAAAATGGAATTGGCTGAAGACTGGTGCTGGGGATCACTGTAGGATGCTGGATGGGTTACCCATGCAGCACGTCTGGCTAAAGATTATTGTAAATACTTCAGCCTTATCTTTTGCACTGATGCGCTAACCCACTCCCCACTCATCATTGAGGATGGAGATACTTGTGGAGTCTCCTCCTCTTCCAGTGAGTTGTTTAATTGTCCACCACCATTCATGACTGGGTGTGGCAGGACTGCGGGGCTGAAATCTGCTCCGTTGGCTGTGGGATCACTTTAGCTCTGTCTATCACTTGTTGCTTATGCTGTGCAACATATATGCAGTCTTATTTGGTTGACACCTCACCTTTGGGGGCACAGTGGCTCAAGGGTTAGCACTGCTGCCTCACAACATGAGGGACCTGGGCTCGATTCCAGTCTTGGGTGACTGTCTGTGTCGAGTTTGTCTATTCTGCCCATATCTGCATTGGGTTTTCTCCAGGTGCTCCAGTTTCCTGGCATTAAAAGGATTGATTACTGCAACCCTAACCCTGTATCCATGTGGCTGAGTGGAAATTCTACCTGAGGACAAGCTAAATTTCACACTCTGCTGAAAAATGAATGGAGAGTGCAATGCCAGAAGCAGTTATACCTAAATCATAGAATCCCTACAGTGTGAAAGCAGACCACTTGGCCCACCTAGTCCATGCCAGTCCTTTGGAGACCATCCCACCCAGACCAAACCTGCCCGTTAAGGGTTTAGATGGAGAGGAATTTGTTAAGTGTGTACAAGAAAATTTTCTGAATCAGTATGTGGATGTACCTATGAGAGAACATGCAAAACTTGACGTAGTCTTGGGAAATAAGGCAGGGCAGATGACTGGTGTGTCAGTGGGGGAGCACTTTGGGGCCAGCGACCACAATTCTATTAGATTTAAAATAGTGATGCAAAAAGATAAACCAGATCTAAAAGTTGAAGTTCTAAATTGGAGAAAGGCCGATTTTGACGGTGTTAGGCAAGAACTTTCAAAAGCTGATTGGAGGCAGATGTTCGAAGGTAATGGGATGGCCTGAAAATGGGAAGCCTTCAGAACTGAGATAACGAGTATCCAGAGAAAATATATACCTGTCAGGGTGAAAGGAAAGGCTGGTAGGTATAGGAAGTGCTGGGTGACTAAAGAAATTCAGGGTTTGGTTAAGAAAAAGAAGGAAGTATATGTCAGGTATAGACAGGACAGATCGAGTGAATCCTTAGAAGAGTATAAAGGCAGTAGGAGTATACTTAGGAGAGAAATCAGGAGGGCAAAAAGGGGACATGAGGTAGCTTTGGCAAATAGAATTAAGGGGAATCCAAAGGGTTTTTACAAATACATTAAGAACAAAAGGGTAACTAGGGAGAGAATAGGGCCCCAGCTGAAAATGTGTTGCTGGAAAAGTGCAGCAGGTCAGGCAGCATCCAAGGAACAGGAGAATCGACGTTTCGGGCATAAGCCCTTCTTCAGGCTTATGCCCGAAACATCGATTCTCCTGTTCCTTAAATGCTGCCTGACTTGCTGCGCTTTTCCAGCAACACATTTTCAGCTCTGATCTCCAGCATCTGCAGCCCTCACTTTCTCCTAGAGAATAGGGCCCCTCAAAGATCAGCAAGACGGCCTTTGTGTGGAGCCACAGAAAATGGGGGAGATACTAAATGAATATTTTGCATCAGTATTTACTGTGGAAAAGGATATTGAAGCTGTAGACTGTAGGAAAATAGATGGTGACATCTTGCAAAATGTCCAGATTACAGAGGAGGAAGTGCTGGATGTCTTGAAATACATAAAGGTACATAAATCCCCAGGACCTGATCAGATGTCCCCTCGGACTCTATGGGAAACTAAAGAAGTGATTGCTGGGCCTCTTGCTGAGATATTTGTATCATCAATAGTCACAGGTGAGGTGCCGGAAGACTGGAGGTTGGCAAACGTGGTGCCACTGTTTAAGAAGGGTGGTAAGGACAAGTCAGGGAACTATAGTGAGCCTGACGTCAGTAGTGGGCAAGTTGTTGGAGGGAATCCTGAGGGACAGGATGTACATGTATTTGGAAAGGCAAGGACTGATTAGGGATAGTCAACATGGTTTTGTGCATGGGAAATCATGCACAAATTTGATTGAGTTTTTTGAAGAAGTAACAAAGAGGATTGATGAGGGCAGAGTAGTAGATGTGACCTATATGGACATCAGTGAGGCGTTCGACAAAGTTCCCCATGGGTGACTGATTAGCAAGGTTAGATCTCATGGAATGCAGGGAGAACTAGCCATTTGGATAGAGAACTGGCTCAAAGGTAGAAGACAGAGGGTTGTTTTTCAGACTGGAGGCCTATGACCAGTGGAGTGCCATAAGGATCGGTACTGGGTCCACTTCTTTTTGTCACTTATATAAATGATTTGGATGTGAGCATAAGAGGTACAGTTAGCAAGTTTGCAGGTGACACAAAAACTGGAGGTGTAGTGAACAGTGAAGAAAGTTATCTTAGATTACAACAGGATCTGGACCAGATGGGCCAATGGGCTGAGAAGTGGCAGATGAAGTGTAATTCAGATAAATGCGAGGTGCTGCATTTTGAGAAAGCAAATCTTAGCAGGATTTATATACTTAATGGTAAGGTCGTAGGCAGTGTTGCTGAACAAAGAGAACTTGGAGTGCAGGTTCATAGCTCCTTGAAAGTAGAGAGTCGCAGGTAAATGGGATAGTGAAGAAGGCGTTTGGTATACTTTCCTTTATTGGTCAGAGTATTGAGTAGAGGAGTTGGGAGGTCGTGCTGCGGTTGTAGAGACATTGATTAGGCCACTGTTGGAATATTGCATGCAATTCTGGTCTCCTTCCTATCAGAAAGATGTTGTGAAACTTGAAAGGATTAAGAAAAGATTTACAAGGATGTTGCCTGGGTTGGAGGATTTGAGCTACAGAGAGAGTCTGAACAGGCTGGGGCTGTTTTTCCTGGAGCATCGGAGGTTGAGGGGTGACCTTAAAGAGGTTTACAAAATCATAAGGGGCATGGATAGGATAAATAGACAAAGTCTGTTCCCTGGGGTTGGTGGGCGGCACGGTGGCACAGTGGTTAGCACTGCTGCCTCACAGCGCCAGAGACCCGGGTTCAATTCCCGCCTCAGACGACTG
>NC_057729.1:4878273-4888938 GCF_004010195.1 Chiloscyllium plagiosum | reverse complement strand
ATAGGAAGGGTTTGGAGAGATATGGGCCGGGTGCTGGCAGGTGGGACTAGATTGGGTTGGGATATCTGGTCGGCATGGACAGGTTGGACCGAAGGGTCTGTTTCCATGCTGTACATCTCTATGACTCCATTCATCCTTGCATTTCCCATGACTAATCCACCCTACCTATTAATCCCTGGATAGAGACTTAGAACAGACAGCTGACCTTCAGAACAGAACTTGGCAACATTCTCCCTCATTAGCTGATTGTTTGAGCCTTGGTAAACAACTTTGTGCTGTTATCACCCTCAGGATTCCAACTCTGGAGTGGTCGTCTCGGCCACATTTCCTGCAGAGGGTCAGAGTGTCCCAGGCAGGTAGAAAATGGCCTCTGTTTCCCCCAGCTCCTCTTCCCAATCTGCTCACCTCATTCTACTCCCTCCCAGGCAGTCAGCATACAGGAAGTCCTGGCCCTCACTGAGCGTCTCCCAATCATCAATGTCTGCCTTTGTCAGATCTCACTTGTCTGTGACCTTGTAGTGGAGACTTGGACACTCATGGGGTCATGACCCAGTAGCCAGGTCACTGGGCAGAAAGTCTTTAGGCAAATAACGTGAACGTGATTGAACCAGTGTCTACATCATTAGCTTAACAATGAGTGGATATTGATGGAATTAACACATTCTAAGGGACCTCAAAGTCAGTTCCCTTGTCCGGCAAAGAGATACTGAGGATTTGTTGGGGACACTGAGAATGGAAATTGTTCAGACCTTTGTCCTACAGATCATTTATTACCCAGACACCTTGTCTTACGATATACCATTCTCAGTCAGCTTGCTGTTGTTCCACACTCTCACTCAGCTCAGACATAGCTGCAGCTTTTGGTAATGTGTGTGATCATTTCAGCCTCGAGTAACAGATTGCTGGGGATTGTGGAGCCTAGATATGTGGAATTATCCACCAACTCCAGCACCACATGGTCAGTGCTGATAGATGGTGGAATGGTAACATCCTGGACCAGGACATTTGTCTTCCTGATGCTGAGGGTCAAACCAAACTCTTTACAGATTTGGGGGGGCTGGAAGGGGCAGGGGGGCACGGTCTGTTCATCTGTCACTGTGTGTGACCCTCGGTGTGGAGTGTTCCTGGAGCATCGTCAGAGTGAAGCAACTTTGAACAGGACTTGAAGCAACTTTGTCTTGGATCTCAGGTGAGTGAGCCTGAATACCTTTCTGTCAGTCAGTATATTGGGTCCCATTCACCTGTTCACACACAACCTGTGTGCCCCATTCACCTGTTCACAATCAGCCTATGCATCCCATTCGTCTGCTCTCCTCCTGTTCTCCAGTTCTAAGATGTTCCATCCTGTGTGTGTGTGTGTGTAAGTGTGTGTGAGTGATTGTGTGTGTGTAAGTGTGTGTGTGTAAGTGTGTGTGTGTGAGTGTGTGTGTGTGTGAGTGTGTGTGAGAGAGAGAGTGTGTGTGTATGTAATTTTATCTCCACCTAATGGACACAGGCCCTTCCAGCAACTCTCACACTAACTCAGCAACAGATTAACAGGGTTTTGTCAACATCCTTTTCAAGTTCCATATACTTTCCTCTTCACAATTCACAGTACTTCCAAGTTTCATATGTGGATAATGTATTCTGGAGATAGTGTTTAGAGCCGAGATTTATTCTAAATCTGAAGTGCAAGTATAGATAGAAATAATGAATATATATGGGGATTCTTATCAAAAACGTAACAGTGTAACATCCGAAAGCAGCTTAAATTGTGCATAGCACTCGAAATTTCATGAGGTCAAACGGATTATGAAGTTTATTTACGTTCCTAACGCTAGACTCTAGCATTTTGACTCCAGTTTATTCCGAATATTGTTTCCTCTCTGCTCAACAACCGTTTTCCTGATTTGACCCCGGCATTTATCTTGCAATAATTGTAAAAGCATGCCCTAGTTTTACTCCTTCTGTTTAAGTTAAGCTAATACAGCAGTCAGGTAGAGCAGGTTTACTGCAGAGGCAGGTTCAGGAGCTGAATACACTCAGGACTGTGAGGGTCTGGTCTCTGCGCTAGGTCATCGGGGACTCTGTATTTTGGTCTTGTGGAGCAAGAGCCACACAAATTTCAAAAGGAAGAAATCAGCCAGAGCTAGCTGGAAGAACACAGCAAGCTATGTCTGACTCCCAATAATGTTCAAACCCAAAGATGTACACACTAGTGTCTGAAAGGTTGTCCATAAAGTATAAAAGCAGGGATCAGTCATACACTGTCATTGCCTTCCAAACCTTCCTGTTAGTGGGGCATGACTGCCCTCTGCTGGTCATCAAGACATCTGCGCCAACATCCTGGTCATCACTGTGTTGCTGCAGCATTTGCTCTTGGCATTAGTTCAGTTATGTTAAAACTACACAATACTTTTTTTTTGTCAAATTTTGGTTATTGTATATTTGAGCTAATTGTATATCAATGTTTATATCTGAGAGTTTTGTTTATTTTTGTAAACTTGTAAAAATGTTAAATTTCTAATAAAAATATCTATATAAAAAAACTACACAATACAAAAGTAAAGTGCAATCAACAGAATCACACAAGCTTAAACTTCCAATGATCACTAGCTCTATGGAACTGCCGCTAAACAAATAATCAAGAGGAGTTAAACTGTAGTTAAGTTGCATCACTCGTTGACTCAAGAAGGTGGTGGTGAGCTGCCTTCTTGAACCACTGCACTCCTTAGGGTGTAGAGACATCCACAACGTTGTTAAGAAAGCTGTTCCAAGACTTTTCACTCAATGGCAGAGACTGTGTACATCCCTTTTCTAAGTCAGGATGGTGAGTGTCCTGGAGGGGAACTTGGGAATATATTGCTGTTCCTTCATCATTGCTGGGTCAAAATTATGTGGACAATGTTTGCTGGAGATAGTGTTTAGAGTGATTTATTCTAAATCTGAAATGTAAACATACATGGACATAATAAATCTATATGGGGATTTTTATCAACAAAGTCTATCCACCATCTACAAGACACAAGTCAGGAGTGTAATGGAATACTCCCCACTTGCCTGTATGGGTGCAGCTCCAACCACACTCAAGAAGCTTGACACCATCCAGCACAAAGCAACTCACTTGATTGGCACCACATCTACAAACATTCAATCCCTCCACCACCAGTGCTCAGTAGCAGCAGTGTGTACTATCTACAAGATGCACTGAAGAAATTCACCAAAGGTCTTTCAACAGCACCTTCCAAACCCACGACCACTCCCTTCTAGAAGGACAGGGGCAGCAGGTACTTGGGAACACCTCCACATGCAAGTTCCTTCCAAGCCACTCACCACCCTGACTTGGAAATACACCGCCATTCCTTCACAGTTGTTGGGTCAAAATCCTGGGATTCCCTCTGCACCGGCATTGTGGGTCATTGTCCACAGCACATGGACTGCAACGATTCAAGAAGGCAGCTCACCCCCATCTTCTCAAGGGCAAGTATGGGTGGGCTATCAGTGCTGGCCCAGCCAGCAACACCCAAGTCCCACAAATGAATAAAAAAAAGATGTAATGACATTGGATGTCTACCTGCAGCACATGGACTGCTGTGATTCAAGACATCAGCTCACCCTCACCTTCTTGAGAACAACCAGGAATGGATAATAAATATTGACCCAGCTAGCGATGCCCACATCCCACAAGTGAATTTTTGAAAAGTCAGTTTCCAGCCTCCAATACAAGCACTGGGACTTTGCCTTTAGGAGCACACACAAGCAAGTTACGCAGAGCAACAAGGCACACTTGGGTTCATGAGTGTTTAGAGTTTGTGCATATCATATGCTGTAACAATAATAACTAGGCTGCTTGATGATAGTTTTTGTACAGCTCCTCAACTGCATTGCAGGAGACATCTTTCAGTAACACTCATCCATGAGGATCCATGAATGAAGTCAGATAGGGGGCCAGTACATCAGGATCATTTGGACCTGTTAAAGTATGTAGCCCTTGTGGTTTCTTCCCAAGAACTGGTGCAAACTGGTTGTACATTGAGCAGGAGGCAGTCTTTTCTGTTTGTGAAAGCCATTGATGTGTCCGTGGGACTTTGACACCTACCTGTCTAGGCAGGTCTGATATTACGCATAGTTGCCCAGCCACCTTAAACATGGCATTCATCACCTTCCTGAAGCATTGCAGTCTGGGAGATCCCTAAAGGATCGCTTCACCTATCAGGATGGGTAAAACAATGGGTGCCAAGGTGATTTTCAGTGCCACTGGCATTGGGAGTTTACTTGGGTCTTAGCCCACCCTGCAGCTGGCACGGAAATTGAAAACAGCCTCCTTTTCGAGAGCCTCAACCTGCAGTTGACTGGAATGCTTAATGGCTTGATTGATCTATGTTTAATTGTGTTGGTTGGTTTGCTGATCTCTGTAACTGTGCTTGATTGTTTCACCTATGGTGAAGCAAGAAAATGCATTTTTAGTTAATTTAATAATTAAGCTGGAAACAACCCTGAACTTTTACCTCCCTGCCTCTTCCTTTGGCTAAGTTGACTCCAAAGACATATTGTACCTAGTTCATAAAATCTTGGAAGTAATTTTATTCGAATTGGAGTACTAACTATTCTAACTATTGTCTCACAGCATCATTGTGTGAAATTAGTTCATACAAGTCCTGCCACACACAATATTCAGAAACAATGTCATAATGTGGTGTACTGTATAAGAATATCCCATTCCCAGGCTACGGGCCCTCTCACCACTGACGCTGCTCTTTGAGGCTCAGTTGAAGACCACACGTTCACTCTGTAACTGTCTTACAGAACTCTAATTTAAAAGAAAAATCTCTATTAAATCATCCCTTTCAAGAGGAAACCTCCTGACAGGTGTACCCGACCATTTCTGTTCATTATCTTGCACTTTCTTGACTCTTTAGCTCTTACGTAAAATGATGACCAGAATTTGACCCAGTACTAGGTTGGCCTTTAGGAAGATTTAACACAAATTTAGTTTTACTTCTTAACTCATCAACACTATCCCTCTCAAAATAGATCTTGTGCTTTTAGTTTGACTTTGCTGTCGGCTTCAAAACCCGCATAGTGCACGAACGATTCACATAAATGTTTCCAGAGATGAGAAACTTCAGTTGTGAAATCAGGTTGGAGATGTTGGACCCAGCGCCCTTCAAGAGGAGAAGCCTGGGAGGACATTTGGTGGAAATACTCGGTGGGATTCGGACAGGTTGAGAGAATGGACAAATAATAACAGATGATGCGTAATGCGGGCAACTGTGAGGTTATCCACTTCGGTTGCAAAACAGGAAGACAGATTTTTTTTATTTAATTCATTCACTGGATGAGGGCATCCCTGGCTGGGCCAGCATTTATTACCCACTGGGCTGTTGAGGGTAAGCCACAGTGCTGTGGGTCTGCAGTCAAATGTAGGCCAAACCAGGTAAGAATGACAGTGTCATTCCCTACAGTACACGAGTGAGCCAGACGGGTGCTTCCAACAATGGGTTCATAGTCATCGTCAGACCTAAATTTCAGACCTTTTATTTAAATTGAATTCAAATTCTACCATGGCAGGATTTAAACCCTGGTCCCCAGAATAATACCTTGGGTGTCTGGATTAACAGCCCAGTGGTAATACCACTTGGTCATTGCCTCCCCTGAATGGCAACAGATCAAGTACTACAGAACCCTGGGTGTCCAGCCACTGTAAGTTAGCATGCAGGTGCAGCAGGTAGTGAAGAAGGTAAATGGCATGCTGGCCTTCATGGTGACAGGATTCATGTACAGGAGCAGGGAGGCCTTACTGCAATAATACAGAGCCTTGATGAGACCATGTCTGGAGTACTGTTTGTAGTCTTGGTCTCCTTATCTGAGGAAGGACATTCTGACCATACAGGGATGTTTAATAGACTGACTCCCAGGATGCAGGACTGACATAGGCAGGGAGATTCAAGTGGTTAAGACTACGTTCACCAGAGTTTAGAAGAATAAGAGGAGATCTCTTGGAAACCTATCGCATTCGAACAAGATTAGACAGAGTAACTGCAGAAAGGAAGTTCCTGATCACCAGGGAGTCAGGAAGCAGAAGTCACAGTCTAAGGATACAAGGTGAGCCATTTATGACTGAAATCAGGAGAAATTTCTTCACCCAGAGAGTGGTGAGCCTGTGGAATTCTCTGTCATAGAAAGCAGCCAAGACCAAAACATTGAATTGATATAGCTCATAGGGTTAAAGGGATGAAGAGTGTGGGGACAAAGTGGGTGAAGGAGACAGAGCTGGATGATCAGTCATAGTCATATTAAATGGCAGAATAGGCTCAAAGTGTTGAATGGCTTACTCCTGCTCCTGGTTTCTATTTAAAATCATGAATGGTCAGGAGAGAGTACATACGGAGAAACTGTTCCTACTCAGAGTCAGCCAGCATGGAAAGAGACCCTTCAGTGCAGTTTATCTATGCCAACCATAATCCCAAATTAAACTAGTCCCACTGCCTGCACTTGGCCCATCTCCATCCAAATATTTCTTATTCATGAACTTATCCAACTGTCTTTTAAATGTTGTAACTGTACCCACATCCACCACTTCACCTGGAAATTCATTCTACACACGAACCACTCTCTGTATGAAAATAAAATTGCGCCTCATGTCTTTTTAAAAATCTTTTTGTTCTCACCTTAAAAATATACTCTCATCTTGAAACCACACATACTAGGGAGAAGACATTGGCCATTCACTTTATCTATGATTTTATAAACCTCGATAGGGTCACCCCTCAACCTCCTATGATCCAGTGAAAGAAGTCCCAGCCTTTTCAGCTTCTCCTTATAACCCAAACCCTCCATTCCAAGCAACATCCTGGTAAGAACTGTCGATGCTATAAATCAGATACAACAGTTCTAAGACAGGGTCACTCAACCCAAACATTAACTCTGATTTTCTCCACAGATCCTGCCAGACCTGCTGAGATTTTCCAGTTCCAGTAACATCCTGGTAAATCTGACCTGAACCCTCTCCAGCTTAATAGTGTCCTTCCTATAACAGGGCGACCAATACTGGACATGAAAGGACTGTGAATGAGAAGGTACAAATTTAACTTGAGTGCGATAAGAAGAGGAGGAAGAAGAGGAAGAGGAAAAGCTCTTTCATATGGTACATGGTGCTGATGTGGAATGTAATACCTGAGAGTGTGTGGAAGCAGGTTCAATCAAAGCTTTCAGAAGGGATTTAGAGAATTATTTGAAAAGGCTGAGTTGTAGCCAGTATGGCCATTATATGGAGCACCCTGCACAATATCAGAGTCTTTTTTGCTTCAAACCCAATCATTGCTGACTTACTACTTAATTGCCAGGTCAATCCTCAGTGATTTATTAACCCATAATCCATTGCTTAGATGGTAATCTGATACGTTTAAGCTTTGGACCAAAAGAGATTTCAATAGCGCAGCATATTATACAATGCAGCCTAAACTATATACTAAGATTGTTGGAGTAGCAGGTAATGAAGGGGACTGTCAGAGAATGCAACAGGATATAGATCGATTGGAGAGTTGGGTGGAGAAATGGCAGATGGAATTCAATCCCTTTGTGGTTCTGTTTGCCGAGCTGGGAATTTGTGTTGCAGACGTTTCGTCCCCTGTCACAAATTCCCAGCTCGGCGAACAGAACCACAACAACGAGCACCCGAGCTACAAATCTTCTCACAAACTTGGAATTCAATCCGGGCAAATGCGAGGCAATGCATTTTGGAAAATCCAATTCAAGAGTGAACTATGTGGGAAATGGAAAGTCCTGGGGAAAACTGATGCACAGAGAGATCTGGGTGGTCACGTTCATTGTGCCCTGAAGGTGGCAACGCAAGTTGATAGGGTGGTCAAGAAGGCATATGGGATGATTTGGAGAGAATGCTGAGGTTCATCAGGATATTGCCTGGTATGGAGGTCCCTAGCCATGAAGAGAGGTTGAGTAGATTAGGATTATTTTCATTAGAAAGATGGGGGTTAAGAGGAGACCTGCTTGAGGTCTACAAAATCATGAGAGGTATTGATAGGGTGGATAGCAAGAAGCTTTTTTCCCAGAGTGGGGGACTCAATTACTAGAGTCGTGAGTTCAAGATGAGAGGGGAACAGTTTAAGGGAAATATGCGTGGAACGTTCTTTACACAGAGAGTGGTGGGTGCCTGGAACAAGCTGTCAGTGGAGGTGGTAGGGGGCAGAGTGATAGCATCATTTAAGATGTGTCTAGACAGATAATGAATGGGCAGGAGCAGAGGGATACAGATCCTTGGAAAATAAGTGACAGGTTTCGATAGAGGATCCGAATCAGCGCAGGGTTGGAGGGTCAAAAAGCCTGTTCCTGTGCTGTAATTTTCTTTGTTCTTTGTTCTTAATGTTAGTCGCTCACAGGGAAACCTCCGGCTGCTTTGAGCCTCATCGCCCCATCTTGGGTTGTTTAGAGATATAACAATTTAGACCTTCACTCCTTTGCATTCCAGGGCATTGCAGAGGTTTACTCCCTGACCAACGTTAAGATCACAGGTGATGGTTTCTCACTGAAAGATAATCTTGCAATTCTGCAGGTTTTGTTTTAACAACAAAATATGTTAACAAATGTTCGTTGGAAAATAATTTAACAGAAAGTAGAATGATCCAAAGTGTCCACGTACAATTCAAATTGAAGATTTTTAACACACAATAAAAGTACAATCCTATTAAACCCAAAACACACCTTCATCAATTGAAAAGAAATAAAACATCTTTTACACAGTATCCAAAGCATATCCTGGTAGAGTTCTCAACTCACCACTCCTGGTACAGTAACTAAAACACCACTCTTACAATATTTACATCAGTGTCTATGTATCTAACACCTTGGTAGGTTTAAGTCAATTGTGACTTCAACTTTTAGAGTGCAACTGCAGACAGCTTCTTCATGGAGCTATCTTAAACACACACGTAAATGTACTCAGCAATAAGTAACCTCTTCAGGGTTTTATCCCACCGCTTTTGATCTGGGACGAAAACCAACTTTTCACTCTCAGGTAACCTAATTTGTTATATATCCTTGCCTTCTTAGTAACACTTTCTACAAAGCCATCCTATTCCAAGGTCTGCATAGGACTAACCCAAATACCCATCTGGAAAACTATGTGTTATTCTCAGCTATTGTTGGGTGACAACTTGGTTAACTATCTGCTGATTGCTGTCAGTCTGTCTGATTACACAATCATTGACTGCTTTTGTATTGGACAGCACAGTGGCTCAGTGGTTAGCACTGCTGCCTCATAGCATCAGGGACCTGGGTTTGATTCCCACCTCAGGTGACTGTCTGTGTGGAGTCTGTATGTTTTCCTCGTGCCTGCATGGGTTCCCTCCGGGTGCTCTGGTTTCCTACCATAATAGGAGAAGGTGAGGACTGCAGATGCTGGAGACCACAGTTGAAAAATGTGGTGCTGGAAAAACACAGCAGGCCAGGCAGCATCCGAGGAGCAGGAAAATCGACGTTTCGGGCATAAGCCCTTCTTCAGGATTCTTAAAGAACCTGGCTATCAGAGCAGGCCCTGCCATGGCATGTTCCAGAACTGGATCGTGGCATTGATAGTTATTGAGTCAGAGGCAGCATCACAGCAGGAGGAGGCCAGAGGTGCTGATGCTGGAGGCTGCAAGCACTCAGCTCCCCCCGAGACTCCAGGCTATGGCTTAAGACATCAGTAAGCCTGAAGTTTCTCATTCCTTTTAGCTTTGTCTCCTTTATAGCTTTTGTTTAACTCCAGTTTTGTAATCAAGTGTGTAACCAAGATGGCGCCGGTTACGTTGTTAGGGGTAAGATGGTGACTTTCATTCTGACAGCAGCGACATAGCGAGAGGGATTTATGCCTGGCCACTAGGCCGATGGTGGAGCACTTAATAAGAAGGATTGCGGGGGATCCAAGATGGCGGCGACCCAGCAAGACTGAGTCTATAGTGCTCCTCCCACCACGCTCACCAAATCATTTATAATAGTTGTGTAATTTAATTAGTTGTGTAATATTATATTTAAACAATTTAGTCCTAAGTTAAAATGACTAAAGGGAAGGGAGCCCGTAGCTCTCAGCAAGCAGGAACCCCTCCCCCACCCTCTCCAGCTGCAGCAGAGGCGTCCACAGCCACCCCGGGGGACTTACCAACAGTAACAAGCCTTGCAGAAATGATTTCCAAGCTTGACTCGAAGATCAATGCCTTTATTGCAGAATCCAGAAATCGTTGGGACTCGCTCTCGGCTGCGCTGCAGAAGCACGACCGAGAGATTCGAGAAATTGAACGCCGAGTCAGAGGGGTGGAGTTAAAGGCCGCGACCTCCGAAAATACCGCTCAATCGGCCGTGGATCAGGTCCGGACTCTCGAGCAGCGAGTCCGGACCTTGGAAAATCATATTGACGACCTCGATAATCGAGGTCGTCGAAAAAATATTCGTTTGCTGGGCCTTCCCGAACGGGAAGAGGAAGGCCAGCTTACAGCATTCCTGGAGCAGTGGCTGCCTCAGCTTTTAAATCTGGAAGCTGGATCAGGCCAGGTAAGGGTGGAATGGGCCTACCGGGTCGCAATACGCGGGCTCGGCTCAAACCAGCGCCCACGCCCGGTCCTGTTCCGGCTGCAGAGCTACAGGGAGAGGCAGATACTCCTAGAAGCCTCTAGAAATCTCAGAAAAGACCCC
>NC_057729.1:4877267-4878041 GCF_004010195.1 Chiloscyllium plagiosum | reverse complement strand
GTTCCTGGAGGAGGAGGGAGGTGGGAGTGTGTTCCTGGAGGAGGGAGGGGAGTGAGAGTGTGTTCCTGGAGGAGCAGTGAGGTGGGAGTGTGTTCCTGATGGAGGAGGGAGGTGAGAGTGTGTTCCTGGAGGAGGAGGGAGGTGAGAGTGTGTTCCTGGAAGAGGAGGGATGTGGGAGTGTGTTCCTGGTGGAGGGAGGTAAGAGTGTGTTACAGGAGGAGAAGGGAGGTGAGAGTGTGTTCCTGGAGGAGGAGGGAGGTGAGAGTGTGTTCCTGGAGGAGGAGGGAGGTGAGAATGTGTTCCTGGAGGAGGAGGGAGGTGAGAGTGTGTTACTGATGGAGGAGGGAGTTGAGAGAGTGTTCCTAGAGGAGGAGGGAGGTGAGAGTGTCTTCCTGGTGGAGGAGGGAGGTGAGAGTGTGTTCCTGTTGGAGGAGGGAGGTGATAGTGTGTTCCTGGCAGAGGGAGGTGGGAGTGTGTCCCTGGAGGCGGAAGGAGGTGAAAGTGTGTTCCTGGAGGAGGGAGGTGAGAGTGTGTTCCTGGAGGAGGAAATAGGTGAGAGTGTGTTCCTGGAGGAGGAGGGAGGTGAGAGTGTGTTCCTGGAGGAGGAGGAGGGAGGTGAGAGTGTGTTCCTGGAGGAGGGAGGTGACAGCGTGTTCCTGGAGGAGGAAATAGGCGAGAGTGTGTTTCTGGAGGAGGAGGGAGGTGAGAGTGTGTTCCTGGTGGAGGAGGGAGGTGAGAGTGTGTTCCTGGAGGAGGAGGGAGGTGAGAGTGTAT
>NC_057729.1:4844194-4873458 GCF_004010195.1 Chiloscyllium plagiosum | reverse complement strand
GCACCGGAAGACCGAATTATTTTATAAAATATGGCAGCCCTTTTTGAATTATATAAATACAGATATTTCGGCTATCCTAACAAGGGCTTTTATTTAATTGAGATTACAAACCTGGCTGGTCCGGGGCCCCTCGGGGGAGGAATCCCGCACGAATACGGGTTTTATTATATCTGATGCTAACACATCCCGAGCATGTAAGAGACTTAAATATACACTCTGGTTAGTTGTAGGTTAGATTAGTAGATAGTTGAGTTTTGGTTTTTTTCAGTTCTTTTCTGTTGTTGTGTTTTTTTTTGTTAAATTTTGGCTATTGTATATTTGAGCTAATTGTATATCAATGTTTATATCTGAGAGTTTTGTTATTTTTGTAAACTTGTAAAAATGTTAAATTTCTAATAAAAATATCTATATAAAAAAAAAAGAAGGATTGCGAAGCTGAACACTTTTTCCATATTTCATCATTTTTCTGCCTTTATATTTTATGATTTGGTTTATTTTTCTGCGTTTTGAGAGTGGCGACATTATACAACACTTTGCGTTGCCTTTTGTAACAAGATATGTGACAAACAATAAGTCAAATCACTGGGCGGCTTTTGGGTAGGTGTATTTATGTCAGATCTTGTTAGTTTGGTGCATGTCTCTGACTGTAGCAATAATATAGTCTGCACCTAAAGCATGTAATCGATGTTGGCCTACCACTGTGGCTGCATACTGGCATTTACCTTCCAGAAGGGCATCAAATGTATGTGCTTTTTCCTTCCCCAAAAGATCTTCCTCTGATCGGTGTAAAAATGGCCACCAATTCATTCCTTCTTCAGAGAAGTCACTTTCATGCCCTTTGCTGCAGCACCCTGTGACAAACTGGTTAATGGACTCTCAGGCTTTCAGTCCATATACCGAGTTGGTGTCTGTTCATCCTGAAGTTAACTGCTCCTTTAGCTGGTCTTCAATATGCTTCAGATCTTTTGATTACTTTATCATCCTCAGAAAGGCAAAACTGATTTATTCTCTTATTTAAGTCCCTCCTTATAATATTAAAGATTTCAAACATTTCTTCTAAAGATCATTTATTGATTGATTTGTTAAATGAACTACATCTTCTATTTAAACTGCCATGAAAATATCACTTACTCATTCTCCAGCCCATAGTCAAATGTTTGCCTTCAGTTTCTTATTGACGGTCTGCTTCTTTATATAGTGCAGTGTTCCTTTATGTTTTTCTTTTACTTACTTTGCTAATCTATCCTTTTATTTTGCCTTTTCTGCTTCCATATTACCTTATTTATCACAGTTCCAGTGCCTTTAATGAGTGTCTTTCAGAAACATCAGCCTGTAGCAGCAGGTTTCAGTTAATAGAGCTGAAAGGTAATAAAGGGAAGCTTTCTCAGTTCAGAAAATCACTTCTGAAATTTTAAAAATGTTATTTTCTTCACGTTCTCTATTTCTTCTGTATTTAAACTGAATGTAGTCTTTGAATGCTGCTTTTACTTACAAATGTTTAAGAAGCTTTTTGATTGCTCACCTTAACGCTTAAATCAGAAAACAGGCTGACTTTTTAAATTTAAAAAAAACTGATGCACAGCTTCTGGCTAGATAGAACTTAAATTTTAGATAGAAAAGAGATGTATCTGCCTCCTGGTAATTTTGTTTGCAGATCTGCACTCATATAAACATTATGCCGTTTATCTCATGCTTCCATTAGCATTTACTATAGCTTACCACCGTGCTGCACCATGATCTGCCCTTGTGATGGGCTCTTAGCTTCAGCAGGGTATTCATACCAATGAATGTTGTCAACAGACCTAGCGGTTCAAGTATGTAACTCTTTGAAGTTTGCAAAGAAGCTGTTTAGCACACTTGTCTTCATTACTCCGACCTTTGAGTACAGGAGTTGGGATGTTATGTTGAGGTTGTATAAGACATTGGTGAGTCTTCTTGTGGAGTACTGTGCACAGTTCTGGTCACCCAGTTATAAAGAGGATATTTTTGAGCTGGAGAGGATTCAGAAGAGATTTACCAGGATATTGACAGCAAAGGAGAGCTTGAGTTATAAAGAAAGGCTGGAAAGGCTAGTTCTTTTTTCACTGGAGCACAGGAGGTTGAGAGGTGACCTTATAGAAGTTTATAAAATGATGAGGGATATAGATAAGGTGAACAGCAGGTGCCCTAGCATGGGGGAATTTCAAGATTAGGGGGTACATGTTTAAGATGAGAGATGGAAGATTCTAAAAAGACATGAGGGGTATTTTTTTTTTAAACAGAGAGTAGTTCATGTGTGGAATGAACTTCCAGAGGATGTGATGGGTACAGGTTCAGTTACAACATTTAAAAAACATTTAGATAAGTTCATGAATAAGAAATGTTTGGACAGATATGGACCAAATGTAGGCAGGTGGAATTAGTTTAGTTTGGGATTATGGTCGGCATCAACTGGTTGGACCATTGTTGTATGACTCTATTACTCTAAGTGAGACTTCAGTTAGCTCTCATAACATATGAATAAGAGGCGAGTAACATGGTACTGAAAGCTTCATTAGATGGTCATTACAGTTCCTGATATCCACATAGATTACAGTCTCAGTGCATGCCTGAACAATCTGGTTACAAACTGTTACACATTTCCCTCAGCTGTCATGCTGCAAGTGATCCCAGTAAGATGGAGTCCGAGGTCTTTATACATTCAATTCACATGCTATAGTATGGTGATTATATTTTGAGCTTAGCAAAAGTGAGGACTGCAGATCAGACTGCTGGAGATCAGAGTCAAGATTAGAGTGGTGCTGGAAAAGCACAGCGGGTCAGGCAGCATCCAAGGAGCAGGAAAATCGACGTTTCAGGCAAAAGCCCTTCATCAGGAAACCAGATACAATGTGATTGGATGATACTATTTGAAGGTCAGGCAGCATCTGAGGAGCAAGAAAATCAATGGTTCGGGCAAAAGTCCTTCATCAGGAATGTGGGGCTTTTGCCCAAAAGGTCAATTTTCCTGCTCCTCAGATGCTACCTGACCTGCTGTGCTTTTCCAGCACCACTCTAATCTTGACTATATTTTGAACATGTCTATTAAAGGGATGTCATTCTTGGCTGGAAGATACTACAAAGCAGGTTCAGTCCCAGGCTTGGATTAGCAGTAAGCAATGGCAAGGAGAGAAATTAAGAATCTATTTTGTCTTGTGCAGACATCAAGGGCACAACTTTAAAGTGAGAACTTGGTCTTTGAAAAATGAAATATAAAAAAAGGATCGTTGAAATCTAGACAGAGCTCCCTCCAAAATGTCTGAGTTTGATAAATTGGATAAGGCTTGAAGACAGGAAAATTAACTTGCTGCATTGAATTGAATGAGGAGAAAACTTGAGGATTAACCAAGTCTTGCTCCTAATGTCACAAACTGGTTTTCATATGTTTCCTCTACACTGGCAGAAAGAGCAGACATTATTAAAAAAGACAGCACTCAAAGAGCAACCAGTCTGTTCAGTGGAGGTCCTCATTATTTAAGGCAAGTTACTTCTGTTTGGTAAGAGCAAGGCCATCATTCCATTGTAAATGTCGTGATAGAGCTCACCCCCTTTTTTAAAATTCTTTTATGGAAATACGCGTCACTTTAGTCCAGGCCTAAGTGCCAATGAACTGAGTGGCTTCCCAGGCCATTTCACACAGCAGTTAAGAACCTAGAGTCATGTTCGGATCAGACCAGGTAAGGACAGCAGATTCCCTTCTCTAAAGGGGCACTAGTGAACCCGCTGGGCTTTTATCACAATCACCATTTATGCGCCTCGCTTCCAATTCCAGCTTTTACTGAATCCAAATTCCACCATCGGGATTTGAACCTATATCCCCAGCCTTAAATTCTGAATTGCTAGGCCAGTAACATTACCCAGACATCATCCCTCACCCCAACTCCGGTTGGAATGATCGATATGAAATTCCACCAGCTGCCAAGTTGGGGTCTCAACCGAGAGTAATGAAGAGAAGTCATAACTATCTCAAAGTATTACCTTTCATTTCTCTCTGCCAAACCTACTGCATTTCTCCCAGTATTATCTGTTTGTTTCAGATTCACAGTGCTTGCAGTATTGGGCACCGCATTACTAGTCCAGTGATAATTACCACTGTACCACCTTCTCCCCTCATTTATTCCTGGAGAGTCTGGACAGTCTAAGATGGCCAAGAGCATCAAGTTCCTAAGACTGACAATCATCAATAATCTGTCCGGGACCACCGCAGTCAAGAAGGTACAACACCACCTCTTCTTCCTCAGGAAGTTAAGGAAATTCGGCATGTCCATAAACACGGTCACCAACTTTTATGGATGCACCATAGAAAGCGTTCTGTCTGGATGCATCATGGCTTGGTACAGCAACTGCTCTGTCCAGGACCATAAGAACCTACAGAGTTGTGAACACAGCCCAGTCCATCACACAAGCCAATGTTCCAACTTGGTGTCTCTACTTCATGATGTTTAAGTTCTGTAATACCAAACAATTTTGATCCTTTGGAGAGGTGTATGGAGGAGGGAGTCTGGAACTTTGTAATTCCTGAGACTTCATTGAATACCATTGAGTATCAGTCAATATCCATTGACTCCATCTATTTCGCGATGCCTTCAAAAGACAGCTATCATCATCATCAAAGGCCCCTCTCTTCCTACGGGCAGAAGATACAAAAGCTTAAATATGTGCACCACCAGGTTCAAGAACAGCTTCTCCCCTGCTGTTATTAGACTGATGCATGGACCTCTCAAATCCTGTACCTAAGCACAGTGAAAAGTTTTGTTTTGCATGCTGAACAGGCACAGCGTACCATACAAAGATCATGGAATATTGAACAGAGCAAGGGATACAAAGATAAAACTGAAAAGAAGAGCAACATTAGATTTGGAATTTGAGAGTAGTTTCTCAAGTGATTGTAACATGCATTATCGTTGTTACCCAGGAGTCCAAAAGCAATGGATTGCAATAACTTTAGAACCATAATGCGTCATTAGGGATCTTTAAAATTATAATAGAAAGTAAAACTACAATTATTAAAGGTTTTGGACTTGAGGGAGGATCAAATGGAAGAATATTTGATTCAAGAACAATCATGGATAAATGTCTATGAGTAAACAGGAGCATTATCAGTTACTTCATTAATTCGGGTTTGAAGCAGTTGATCATTGGAGTGGATTCTTTTGGCTGAACATGAGTGAGCTTTGCTGTTACAAATTTATTCCCTTCAGCCTCATTTATTTTCTTCCAACTCAGGGGTGGGGGTTGGAGGGATAGTTATGACAAGTGCTGAAAGTGAACCCACCCATACCAGTAGTGTCAGTGTACTGTATATAAACCACCCGCATGTCTGAAGGCTATTGTTACTAAAATGTCCTGGCAGCAAAGCTATGGGATCAGATGAAATTTTTGTTTTCCATTGATATTGCTCTTCACTGACTGCAATGTTGAGTAATGCAGCCATTTTCGTATCTAGTCAAATCCACTTGCCCAATGGGTGGGTTTGGTTAAAATTGTCCCAGCTAATATGACAATACTATGGCTTTAAGAAATATATTTTGTTCTGATGCTTTTTTTTTTTGAAGAAAGGTTTTAGAGCACAGCTACTAAACACCTTGCCTTGGGATTTTTTTCAAAAGTTGGAACAATAGAAGCAGCCTGAATGGGTGGGGTCAAGCTCCCACAGAACCGGGATTTTTAGTTTTTTTAAAAAACCGTTTTTCAGAAGCAGTTGCTATTGGGGTCTTGAAGATGTGGAATCTATTCTTTCCTCTCTTGGTTACAGCTAAACGCTGGGGGATTCTCTTCCTGCTGTTGGAATTGCAGGTGAAATGATCTGTTTTCTGAACTTGCCTTTTTCCAAGGGTGTGTTTATGGGATGTTACTATATTTTCTTTAGCACCCATGTCATGTGTGTGCAGCTGTAGGACACAATGTAGAAACAACAAGTGCAGAAACCTTTATGGGGTGTTACTATATTGGTACAGTTACTGTTTAGTAGTTAAATAATCTATTATTCTGTTAAGTTTCCTAATAGAGTTTCCTAATAGAGTTTCCTAATAGAGTTATAACTAAGCCAATTTTTTCTTTTGTTACATTTTAGCTATACTGTATGAATAAAGTGTATTTTGTTTCAAATCTGATATTTTAACTGTCAAATTGCACCTGGAACATAACACTAACTTTTAAAATAAGTAAATGTTAGAGTCTAGACTATCTTCTTAATACATTTTGTGGGGTTTTGGTTTGGTTCATAGCACTAACTTTGCAAAGAAATACAATGAACATTAAATCAGACCACAGGTTAATATATTAAACTGTCAAAAACTATATAAATAGTCAAGTAAACAGTTCTAATTTTTTTGCCTCCTTTACAGAGAACAGACTTGAGCTTATCCTGACATATAAAAGGAGAGTGATGGCTGTCTAGGAAACACTTGATAGTAATCCAGTTTGACCTGTCAGTGAGGACTGCAGATGCTGGAGTACCAGAGTTGAAAAATGTGGTGCTGAAAAACACAGCAGGCCAGGCAGCATCCGAGGAGCAGGAGAATCGACGTTTCGGGCATAAGCCCTTCTTCAGGAATTCTCATTCCTGAAGAAGGGCTTATGCCTGAAACTTGTTGTAGTCTTAAAGATTCAGACATCTACACTTCTGCACCAGAATTATGATTGTACATTATTTGTCATATTTCTCCCATCCTTATGAAACAGTACTAAAGAAATTTATTAGTAATAAGTACATAAATTCATACTTGAGCACACTTACCCTCCAGACATCATTTTGTTGATACAAATTAAAAACTGTCTTTGTTTCTTTTGACTATGAAAGCCTGTTGCTGAACTACAATCTGAAATGTACAATTATCTGATGTTCGGCTAGGGTCTTAAAGGTACAGATCAGGTTAGCAGCTAAACAATGTATCCACCTTCTTAATGATCCAAGAATTCACTAGTGTTATACTGACTTAGTGCAAAACTCTCAACAAGAACACAAGTCAAAGCAGGAATGAGCCATTCGAAATTATTTTTGATTTCACAGGAGGCTGCTACGCTGTGACCTCAGGGGTCCACACACCAGGTAAGAGAAATTAGAGTGAGGATCAATGAGAAGACATTCTGTCGGGACAGTTAGTCAGTGGAATTCTCTTCCGCAGAAAGCTGGGGAGACCAAGTCACTGAATTTATTCAAGGGTGAGTTAGACAGATTCTTAATAAACAAGGAGTGTCAGGGGTTATGTAGAGCAGATGGAGTATGAATCTGGGGCCACAAACACATCAACCATGATCTTATCGAATGGTACAGCAGGCTTGATGAGCTGAATGGCCTACTCCCAATCTGAAATCCCCTGATCTTAATCTACTCAACCTCACTTTATAAGACAGCCCACTCATCCAAGGGATCATTCCAGTCAATATTTGTTGTACATTCTCCAAGACATGTCTAAGACAGCGAGACTAAAACTTTCCACAACACTGCAGGTGTAGTTTCAACAAATTCCTGGACAACTCCACGAAAACTTCCTTCCTTTCAAAATCATTATAGGCTTTACCTGCATGTTAACTTTTGGTGTTTAACGCAAGAAGCCACAAATTCTTCTGAACAGTGCATTTACTAGCTTCTCACGTTTGAAAAAATATTCTGCTTCCTCTTTCTCACTCTCAAAGTTGACTACCTTCCTGCCCATTCATGTAAACTATCCATATCTTTTCACAGTCTCTTCACATCTCCTTCTGGGTCGAGTTTGCAGCTTCAGCGAACATACATTATTCTTAGTTCCTTCATCTAAGACACTGCTGCAGACCCTAGCTACGTACTTGATCACATCAATCTCAAACTCAATAGGAAACTCTTTCAGATTATGATCTGGAGGAAACTCTTCCCTGGAGGATTCTTCATGACAAGATTACTAATTAACTCCAATAACTCTAATGCATTGTTCCAGCAAGCTGCCCCATGAACTCATCCTCCAAGTCTTAATGATAAATTGGATTTGCCAGTTTATATAAAAATTGCATTAGACTTGTTCCATGTTCTTCTAATTCCCTAATCTATACTCTGTCAATAATATGATTACTGTTAGACTATCCATAAACTACTCAATGTTGTCTAAACCCCATTATTTCTTAATTCTAACATACAAATGCTACATTCTGATTTCCAGGATAAATTAATTTCTCCTGTTGCCTCTACCATATCCTTCCTTATCAGAGATGCCTCACCACCTCTTTCATTGTGCATATCTTTTCTTAAAAAAAGGTCACATACTCCAAAATATTCTGTTCCCAATCCTTGTCACACAAAAGTTTTTCATGGCTATTAGATCAAAACCATTCATCGCTATCCATGCCATTAATCTATCTACATTATTAAGAATGGTCCAGACAGTTAGGTAAAGCACTTGAGTTTGAACGACTTGCTATTTTTCCTTGACATGCCTGGAGTCACTAATGCTCTATTAAAATTAATAAGCTCTCTGTCCTTTCCTGACATCATTTGCTTGATTCTACTCAAATTGACACTTTGCTTCACATTCTCAACTTTTCTCTTCAGACTTGTACAAATGCCATTATCTGAAAGCTCACTCCCAGCTAAGCCAAATCTATTCGCCAGAATACTGGTAACGGGTCAGTTTAAATGAAATCTATCCTCGCAGAACAGTTCCTTCTGACCCCATGAATGTGCCCAGTGATATTGGTGGCTGGTGATGGGGATCCTTCAGAGCTCAATTGATGAGCTCAAGTCGCCAGGTACCCGCTCTGACTTTCATTTCAAGAATTCTCAAAGTTTAGCTTGCTTAGGAGGGCAGGAAACTGAATACTAATAATGCAATTTGTGGCATTAATGAGGAACCTAACAAGCAATAACCCCTCTTAATCGACAACTCCCCACTACCAAGTGTGAAACTCACCACATTGCTTGGCAAAAGCATAAGGTATACAGCGAAAAACTCCAGACATTGAGATCACCCTGGCCGGATTTCCTGTCTGATATTCTCGCAAAACTTATAGCTCACATTGCTTAGACTGCTGGAACACTCCAGCCATTGTCACTGCCATAATGTAGGAAATGTAGCAGCCAATTTACACACAACAAACTCCCAAAAAACCTGTGCGATAACAAGCAGGTTAGCTATTATTGTCATATTGATAGAGAGACAAATATTGAGCAGATAACCACAGGTAATTCACAGGTCTTTTTTCGAAATAGTGTCATGGAAATGTTTTTCTATGTCCACCGCTGTAAGAGGCCCTATTCCCCTCTGCACCAAATTCCACTCGATTTACTGTACACCCTATTGGTGCATCCCTCCAGTGAGACAGGATACAATTGCATAATCATAGCATTTACAACTCATATCATCAGCTCTGACTCATCAATGCTGGGAATTTTGCTGACTCAACCAGCAAGAAAAAATTCTCAATAAAAGCTAATGGAAACAAGCTGTCACTGATTACTCAATCAGCTATGGAGTTGTCCTGTGCACACTCGAATCAGCAAGAGCAAATATTGTGTTTCCAATTATTCTGAAGAGCTATGGTGAAGTTTGGCTGGTTTTGCTGCCATCTGAAATCCCAGTCTGGGATTACATTCTTGTTATCATTGTCATCTATTTAATCTCATGCCTTCTGCCATCAAAGACTATTCCTGTTAGGGTACACCTCCATTTAGTTCTCTACTTCTGTGGCCCCATGAGTTCTGAGCCCTTCTCAGGCACTGGCAGTCCTGCACTGGATCCTCTCTGGTAGCCCACCACTCCGGCAGCCTACCACTCTCTGGTGCCTCAGCGATCTAAGATTCCCTGGCACATTTTGCCAGCTGTCCAGCCACAATCCATGTTAATGGATGTGAGCAAATTGCTGGGAGGTGAGGGGGCTGTGAGATCCCAAGCCAAAGTGTATTCCACCTCGCAACCAAACCAGGTAAACTTCCATGATGGGGTTGATAAATCCCTTGACTGAGTACTCATCGACAGCTTTTTGTGCCAAATGCACCCAATTTCAGTCAAACAAGGCAGTATCCTTTCTGCAAGATTCACCAGTTACGTACATCAAAGGCAGAGCCAAGAAATGTGGCGATCCTTTCTGCTTTAGGAGTGATCCATCTGTACAGTGGTCACTGATAACAGTACAGGCATCCCTCGTTGTACTGCTCCAATGAGCAACCTTTCCAGTGATTTCTCATGCACTCAGGCCAATAATAGGAGGATTTAGAGAAAAATGTTGTGAACACAGAATGAAACTGTTGTACGGTATTCAGTCCTGAAGCAAGTTCTGTAGGGATCCAAGGGCAAGTCTTTGAATCCTGGATTTGTTGGTTTCAGGTTCCGATTCACGTTACTACTATTTCTCAGTCCAAGCATCTTCTCCCTGCATTCCCATTGGCAGTATCGTAGGAGCTGCCTGATGTGTTAAGCAGGGTCTGCCCTTCCTCCTCCGAGGGGCGGCTGTCCTTGCCGACTTCCTGGACCGCAAGGTGCATACTGATGCTCCCTCCTTGCTCCATCTCTGGGGTGAAAACTGGATCCCCTGGATGGGTTTCCTGGACAACACGCTCAGGGTCAGTCTCCTCCTGCTTCTTTTTCTGAAAAAAGGTACAAAGAGTAGGCCTCCATGAGACATCACATAGACAATGAGCCACTCCTGAAGCAGAAACTGCTCAGTTAGCATTGCAGGAAGATTCCACAACATTCAAGGAACCACTCAACCGTGCAGGGCATCTGATACAGTAGCAGCCGCCATTTGCCACTGCATTGGAGATTGGGGTGTACACCTCAAACGACCTGGACAGACCAGGATTGCAGGAACCTTCCAATGCTTGGAAACATCCCATGTCGAAATTGCTAGACTCCCTCCCCCCTCTGGAATGGATTGGGAATACCATAGAATGAATTGGGATTCTGCGTGTTCCAACAAATTGGGAATGTTGTGGATGGACAGCCAGGGCTCAAATATCCAGTATTTGGGGTTGTTCCGTTTGGGGGGTCAAATCCCCTGATACACTCAAACAGGCGAAGTGTGCAAGTTTTCCACCCAAGTCATTCAAAGTAATGGAACTCCGACTCTGCTGCCTCTGGAGGCACCAAGTGGTAAGCAACATTCAGCTTGTTGAGGAGGCAGAGGCACCAGCTCATTCTTAACCATTTCTGAGCCTGGCAGAAATAACTGAAGGCACTGACCTTTCTTTGAATGAAACCCAAAACTTGATCCAGATAACCTGTGGAAAAGGACATGCCTGTTAATGGAATATGAATATCCTGACACCTCTCTGACTGACTGAATTATTCTCCTTTTGATTTATTCCTGAGTTGACATGTTTACAAATTCTCTCTTGTTCTAAATTAACGCCACCGGAGGAAACAGTGGTTCCTCTGTACCAGGCCGTCTCAGAATAACCTTCAGAATACCTCCAGGCACCAAGGACCTGGGTTTGATTCCAGCCTTGGCCAACTGTCTGTGTGCAGTTTGCACATTCTGCCCAGGTTTGTGTGGGCTTCTTCCGGATACTCCGGTTTCCTCCCACAATCCAAAGATGTGCAGGTTGGCCGTGCTAAATTGCCCACGGTGTTCAGGAGTGTGTAGGTTAGGTGCATTAGTCAGGGGAAATGTAATGTAGAGTCATAGGGTAGAGGAATGGGTCTGGGTTACTCTTCGGAGGGTCGGTGTGGACTTGTTGGGCCAAATGGCCTGTTTCCTCACTGCAGGGATTCTATGATTCTGTGAATAACCCTCCTCGGGTCATCCATAATCTATGGATCCTCAGGCAAAATGTATACAGTCCCTCATTTTGACTCCTCCTCAATAATGGAGATATCCAGACTGTGTTGTCTCTCTCCCAAGCCAGTGAGGTTGATCCTGGGGCTGAGCAGGATAGTCCAAATGAGGGACGAACAACTTTGTGTTACTGGGGAATTTTACTTTATTTTGGTAATCCAAAGAAGTCTTCCACTGAAGACAGGTATTCTATCTGAACAGTCTTTCCAGCATCAAGCAACCTTTTAACTGACGGGCTGATAAATTCCATCATCAATTGGATAATCCTGGATTCAACAACCCATAAGTACCTCCTTGCTATAATGTTGCTACTCCCGTCGAGCAGTTTGGAATGTTTCCCTACATTAGAAGGTGCTACATAAATACAACTTGTTGATGAGTAGACTTTACGCAAATCTGACTTATTTGGACCATGGCATTCAAATGCAAGATTCTTAAATGAGCTAGAAAAAAAATCTAACAATTTTCCTATAAAAGAATCAATTCCCTCTTTAGTGTTACATAATACTCTGGGGGCAATTTCAACCCAAGCTGTTTTTACTTTCTGCATTTAGGAGAGGTAATATTTTACATGCTTTGTAGCTAAAACTTGATCCAAATTGACAAATGCGTGAGTTGGAGTAGAAGATATCTCTGCACTTTAGGGTAAGGAGTTGGGTCAACAAAAATGAGGTACCAATAGCATCAGTACTGATGGGAGGTTACCATCATATTTAGATTAGATTCCCTCCAGCATGGAAACAGGCCCTTCAGCCGAACAAGTCCACACCGACCCTCCAAACGGTAACCCACCCAGACCCATTTCCCTCTGACTAATGCACCTAACACTATGGACAATTTAACATGGCCAATTCACCTGACCTGCACATCTTTGGACTGTGGGAGGAAACCCACGCAGACACAGGGAGAATATGCAAACTCCACACAGACAGTCACCCAAGGCTAGAATCGAACCTGGGTCCCTGGCACTGAGAGGCAGCAGTGCTAACCACTGAGGCGTCGTGTAACCCACAAAGCTTATAGAAGCAATTTCCATTGTAAACGCAAGCACAGGAATTTGCAATTTAGAAGTTGCCTCAAAAGTGTGATATAAATGCCAGTAACGAAAATCAAGGACTTGCAAACTGCCAAGTACAAGTAAGTATAAATGTTTTAATAAGTTTGGAAAAATTTAAATTAACCAGGATCAAGCCACAAGTCTGTTTCTTGGGAATATTGACTTAGACTCTCACTAAGACAGAGTGAAAAATTTGGCCAGGCTTTCATTTTAAAGCACATTGAGTAATTTTTTCATAATTTCCAGATGTCTAGGCCAAAATCTAACCCAGTCTTAAAATTGATAAAACTAGTTAACCGGCAGCTTGAAGCATGTTTTGGATAATCTATATCAAGGCTTTTTAATTGAATACCTGGCTAAGCCAAATCTATTATCAAGTTCCACAATATTCAGTGTAATTGTCAAAACCAAAGACTTACCTAACCTGCTGCAGATGAATAAAGCTATGCACAAGATAAGTAGCACAGCCAAAAAGCCAATTGCAACTTTGTAGGATTCATTGTTCTGGTATGGGATACCTGAAATGAAAGATTAAAGTTTATGGATTTAATTTTTTTTTTAAAATCAATATTTTGAATGCTCCCAGATTGATGTCATTGACCAGAAACCCAGCTGGACCCAGCCCAACATGGCCACTGGATTAGATCTTGAGCCATTTCCTTGTAGTCCTCAAGAAGCCTTCCTGTTAAACCGCTAGGTCTAGAGGTGTAGGAAGGGACAGCCAAGAATTTGATCCAGCGATATATTTCCAAGTGAGGATGGCAAATCGTTTGGGGGGGAATTTGCAGGTGGAGGTGGTCCATGTTTCTGTTGCCTTTGTCCTTCTAGATAATGGGAGTAGCAGTTGAAAGAGCTCTTAGTAAGTTGCTGCGGTGCATGCTGTAGATGGCTCACGCTGCTGCCACTATCACAGAATCCCTAACGTATGGAAGCAAGCATGCTGCCCATCAAGTCAAAACCAATCCTCCGAAATGCTTTCAACTCGGACCCGTCCCCCTACCCCAACCCTGCATTTCCCATCACCAACCCACATTGCCTGCGCATCCCTGAACACTATGGGCAATTTAGCATGGCCAATCGACTTAACCTGCACATCTTTGGACTGTGGGAGGACACCGGAGCACCCGGAGGAAACCCACGCAGACACGGGGAGAATGTGCAAACTCCAGTTTGAACCCAGCCTCCTGGTGCGGTGAGGCAACACTACCATGCCTACCTGATGGAGGGAGTGAATGTTTAAGATCCTTTTCTGATCTGTCCCAGATCAACACAGAGAATCAATCTTCCCAACACTCATCCAGGAACTACATCCTAATAGGAACTTAGGATGTAGTTCCTTGGCTTTTTGGGTTTGCTCCACCATCCAGTAACATCATGGCTCATTGAATTGTGGTCTTAACACCACTTTCCTGTCTGCACCCTCTGCCCTTTGATTCCCCTGTCAATCAAAAATCTAACTCATCTTGAACCAAATCAGTGGCCCAACCTCCACTACTTTCAGGGGAAGAGAATTACCCAAACCAACAACCACGAAGAGAAAGAAATTTGCCCCTTTGCCCCCATCTCTGTCTGATTAGGGAGATTTCTTATTCTCAAATTGTGTCCCCCTAGTTTCAGTCTCTCCTGCAAGAGAGGAAACATTCACACAGCATCCACCTTATCCAGACCACTCAGGATCTCGTGGGTTTCCATGCGATCACTCTTTTGATCACTCAAACTATGAGCTCAAACATTCCTCATAGGATAACCTCCTCATTCTAGGATTGGGATAAGGGGGCCTATTTTTTCCCCCCCAGAGGTCTACGCTCCTCACAGTTTGACACACAAAAGACGGGCATTTGGAAACCCAGGGCTTGAATATCGAAGGTCCCATTTACAAACCTACTCAACAATTTTCATTTAAACTGAGAGATTTGGGGTCATCCACACAGCAAAGCCCAGATGGTGAAGACTACTCACCACACTCAACGTCGCTCCATGCAGTGCCTGCTCGGATTTCTATCAGTCTAAGTGATGAACAGCTGTAAAGAAAGAAATGGCCATCAGCAGCAACAGAAACTCCCACCCCCCCATCAAGAATAAACTCTGCAATCGACAGAATCAATCCTCACTCTGCCCCTTCATTGATCCTTGAACAACAGGGAGGTGTGAAATGACACTAGACCTTAGCACTGCTGGCTCAGGATAGGAGGAATATCCAGGCCGAGCTCTTGATGGCTAGCCAGGAGCACACGGACATGGATACCTGGACAGGACAAGATCAGATTTAGCAGCCAGCACTTTTTCCCTTTCCAAATCCATTCCCTTTTCCTCAGACCATGGACTTTCCAAGATGTGTCATTCTCCAGGTGCTACAGGTCATTGATGATGCCTCTTCTGGAAGACTGTGTCAGTTCTGATCACCCAGTTATATAGGAAGGATATTATAAAGCTTTACAGGGTTCAGAAGAAATTGGAGAAAGTGAGGACTGCAGATGCTGGAGATCAGTGTCGAGAGTGTGGTGCTGGAAAAGTACAGCAGGTCAGGCAGCATCTGAAGAGTAGGCGAGTCGATGTTTTGGGAATAAGCCCTTCATCAGGGAAGTAATGGGGATGAGAGATAAACAAGGGACTGGGGGTGGGGCGGGGAGGAAGGTAGCTGGGAAGGCAATAGGTGGATGCAGGTGGGAGGTGATTGTGATAGGTCAGTGGAGAGTTTGGAGTAGATCGGTTGGAAGGAGGATGGACAGGTAGGACAGGTCAAGAGGGTGGTGCCAAATTTGAGGTGGGGGGGGGGGGGTGGGAGGAGATTTGGAAACTAGTGAAGTCGATCTCGATACCCGTGTTGTTGAAGGATCTCAAGGCAGAAGATGAGGCATTCTTCCTCCAGTTGGCAGGTGGATTTGATTTGGCGTTGGAGGAGGCCCAGGACTACCATGTCCTTGGCGGAGTGGGAGGGTGGAGCTGAAGTGGTCAGCCACAGGGCGATGGGGTTGTTTAGTGCGTCCCAAAGATGTTCTCTGAAATGCTCTGCAAGTTGGCGTCCTGTTTCGCCAATGTAGAGGAGACCACATCGAGAGCAACAGATGCAGTAGATGAGGTGGATGGATGTACAGAAAAATCTCTGCTGCCTGTGGAAGGATCCTTTGGGGCCTTGGACGGAGGTGAGGCGTGGGTGCGGGTTTTACACCTCTTCAGCTGGTAAGGGAAGGTGCCAGCAGTGGAGGGTGGGTTGGTTGGAGGCATGGACCTAAAGAGGGAATGGCGAAGGAAATGGTCTCTACAGAATGCAGACAGGAGTGGGGAGGGAAATATATCTCTGGCAGTGGCGTCTAATTGTAGGTAGTGGAAATGGCAGAGGGTAATGTGCTGTATCCGGAGAAGGTGAGGACCAGGGGATTTCTAGCCTTGCTGCAGTTGGAGTGGTGGCTTTCAAGGGCAGAGGTGCAGGAAGTGGAGGAGATGCCATGGAGGGCATTGCTGATCACATGGGATAGCAAACTGCTGTCCTTGAATTAGGTGGCCACCTGGGGTGGAATTGCCGAAAATGGAGATGGAGCAGTTCAAGAAGGGAGGGAGGTGTCAGAGATGGTTCAGGTGAACTTGAGGTCATGGTGAAAAGTGTTTGCGAAGTTGTGGTCGGATCAGCAGGAGAGGAAGAAATGAAGGGCTTGGAGGCCTTTGTCATGGCAGATGCAAGTGTATAGGGACTGAATATCCATGGTGAAGATGAGGCATTGGGGGCCGGGGAACCGAAAGTCATGAAAGAAGTGGAGGCCATGGGTGATGTGCCAAATGTAAGTGGGGAGTTTCTGGACTAAGGGGGTCATGACGGAGTCAAGATATGAGGAAATAAGTTCCGTGAGGCAAGAGCAGGCTGAGATGACGGGTCGACCGGAGCAGTCAGGTTTGTGAATTTTGGGTAAGAGGTAGTACTGGGTGGTGCATGGTTCTGCATCTATGAAGCTGGAGGCTGTGGGATAGGGGATCCTCTGAGGTGTAACTCTGTACCCCTGTGTAATTCTGTACCCCACCCAGCCATGTAGCTGAGCCCATACAGAAGTGATGAGGATCTCACAACCACATCACAGCACCGATTTTAAGCCCTGCCCAACCCCTAAGGCACCAATCCACAATATTCCTGTTCAACAGTGTTCCTGGAAAGTCAGCCTGAAATGTACAATTCTGAATTTAACCACTTAGTTCAAGCAGCAAAGGCTTTGTTCAAGTACCTTACTTCTTGCAGCCAACCGTCTCGAATATATTAAAAATCGTGCACCCTGTTACAAGGTGTGCCTCTAACGTTTTGATTTCTGTCACTATTGGGCCCACCGTTCCATTATAAAATCTTCAATGATACATTTACATAGGGGACTGACTATGTAAACATGTTACACTGTAATTACACCCTCCTGTCAGAAGCGGTGCTAAAATGCTTCGATTTTGAGTCTCAACAGTTTATTGTAGAGAAGCTGCCATGGGGTTTACAGAATTATGATTTTAAGTCAAAGTTTCACGCAAAAATAATGAAATATTTTGTTATACACATTAACTTGCGCACAGTCACATTTTTGGGACTGCTGGTACGTTTTGATTGTGTGATACGCACAGCAGAAATTCATTGAGACATCCAAGTTTCTTAGCAACACTTTTCTATGTTCTATGTTCAGGTGAGATTTTCACACTTTGTTATCAGTAAACAATTTTAAGAGGAGATGGTGGGGTCGTGTTTACTAGCATTGGCCTGACAGTGGCAGCAAAGAGCAACTGCCAAAAATACTACTTTAAGATGATGATTTGGAGGTGCTGGTGTTGGACTGCGGTGAACAAAGTTAAAAATCATAAAACACCAGGTTATAGTCCAACAGGTTTATTTGGAAGCACTCGTGGTATCGATGGTAGACACGATTTCCAAATAAATAAAGTGCTTCCAAATAAACCTGCTGGACTATAACCTGGTGTTGTCTGGTTTTTATCTTTAAGAAAAGGTAATGATTTTAACTAAGTTTCTGTACATTGTTAGCCTGGGACCGATTTTGCTTCTCTATTCCTGCAGACCTTGGCAATAACACTATTACAAGGTGTCTACTATTAGTTCATGTAAGAATTTGTTCCATACCTTAAAATCATTAACTAATACAGCTGATTCTAATTTAACAAGTGATAACCCTGCAGGATTTTACAATAAGATAAACAAACAACGCGTGCCACATTTTTGCACCCTCCCCCCCACAAACTCCAACACACACATATAGACAGTCAAACACAAATGTATAAATTAATATATGAACATGTATATTTAAACATCTGAACATGCACACACAGGCATATAAACACATATACATCCATATATACACACACACACACATAATACACACTAGAACACACACCACATTCAGGGATTCCTGGCTTGTTCCAGATTTAAAAAAGCATTAACAAATATAGCTTACTTTAAAGTAAATCAATAATCAATAATGCTGCACGATTTTACAATATGACATGTACCTGTAAAACACTATACAGTCCACACACAGACACACATATACGTATAACACATAGAACCTACCGCCATGTGTATAAAAAAACTTGCCTTGCATATCTCCTTTAAATTTTCCCCCTCTCACCTTAAATCTATGCCCCCTAGTATTTGACATTCCCTAACCTGTGAAAAAAATTCTGAATACCCACCCTATCAATGGCACACACTAATTTATAGACACATGCACATAAGCACATGCACATTTACACAAGTGCGCATGCAGACATACATACATTCACATGTACATGTGCATCATTACGCATACACAAACACTCAGTCTAGATCACTCAGTACTATAAGCCAGAACAATTAAGCAAAGAAAAGCATGTTCCAGAATCAATTCTCCTTGTGTCTGTGTGGGTTTCCTCCCACAGTCCAAAGATGTGCAGGTTAGTTGGATTGGCCATGCTAAATCGTCTACAGTGTCCACGGAGGTTCAGGCTAGGTGGGTTAGCCATGGGAAATGCAAGGTTATGCTTGGGGGCAGTGGCTGGGAAGCTCTTTGGAGGGTCAGTGTGGACCAACATCAGGATCACAGACCATTCTACCTTTGGCTCCCTTTCAGATCATGTGCCATGCATTTTCTATCCAGCAGAGGGAGCAAGACCAGAAGAACAAATTATCATGGCTGGTGGACACAAAAATTATAATTGCACAAATTATCCTGAAGAAGGGCTCATGCCCGAAACTTTGATTCTCCTGCTCCTTGGATGCTGCCTGACCTGCTGCGCTTTTCCAGCAACACATTTTCAACCAAAATTATAATGGCTGCGTCAGCAAACTTTAAAACATACACTGAACAAAGTAATAGAAAGAGAAATCCTATTCCCTCTCCCTTTCTAAATTCAGCTGTTAACTCCATTACCCCATCACTACTCGGCAAAAGTGAGTACTGCAGATGCTGGAGATTAGAGTCAAGGCTGTGGTGCTGGAAAAGCCCAGCAGGTCAGGCAGCGTCCGAGGAGCAGGAAAATTGACATTTCAGGCAAAATCTCTTCACCAGGAATGAGCCTGGGAGCCCCGGGGATGGAGAGATATATGGGAGGGGATGGGACTGGGGAGAAAGTAGCTGAGAGTGCAGTAGATGGATGGAGGTGGGGGCAAAGGTGATAGGTCGGAGGGGAGGGTGGAGCGGAGAGGTGGGAAGGAAGATAGACAGGTAAGACAGGTCATGAGGACAGTGCTGAGCTGGAAGGTTGGAACGGGGTAAGGTGGTGGGGGTGGGGGTGGGATGAGGAAACTGTTGAAATGCATATTGATGCCATGGGGCTGGAGGGTCCTGAGGCGGAAGATGAAGCGTTCTTCCTCCAGGTGTCAGGCGGTAAAGGGAGTGGCGATGGAGGAGGCCCAGGACCTGCATGTCCTTGGAGGGGGGAGTTGAAGTGTTCGGCCAAGGGGCAGTGGAGTTGGTTGGTGTGGGAGTCCCGGAGATGTTCTCTGAAGCGCTCTGCGCATAGGCGCCCTCTCTCCTGAATGTACAGGAGACTGCATCGGGAGCAACGGATACAATAAATGACATGTGTGTAAGTGCAGGTGAAACTTTGATAAATGTGGAACGGTCCTTTGGGACCTTGGACGGAGTGAGGGAGGAGCATGGGCGCAGGTTTTGCAATCCCTGCAGTAGCAGGGGAAGGTGCCAGGGAGGGCGAGTTGGTGGCGCGCGTGGACCTGACAAGGGAGTCACGGAGGGAACAGTCTTTATGAAAAGTGGATCGGGTTGGGGGAGGGAAATATATCTCTAGTGGTAGGATCCCTTTGTAGGTGACATCTCCAGAACTCCACCACCCTGTGGCCGAACACTTCAACTCCCCCTCCCATTCTGCCGAAGACATGCAGATCCTGGGCCTCCTCCATCGACACGCCCTTACCACCAGACACCAGGAAGAAGAACGCCTCATCTTCCGCTTCGGGACTCTCCAACCCCATGGCATCAGTGTGGATTTCATCAGTTTCCTCATTTCCCCTCCCCCCACATTACCCCAGCATTCCTGATGAAGGGCTTTTGCCCGAAACGTCGATTTTCCTGCTCCTCGGATGCTGCCTGACCTGCTGCACTTTTAGAACACCACACTCTTGACTCTACCCATCATTACTGTCCATTCAAATGGGGTTTATGGTTGCAGAATCTACTCTTAACCAGCAATGACCAATATGTCACATTTGACAATACAATGTCCCAGTTGTAAGCTACTAACACCCACTGCTTTGGTTCATAGCTAGGTACCAGGCCACAGTAACTAATCCCATTACATAGTCATCAACTCTCCAGGAATTAATAAGTTACGCTCCAGCACATGGCTGTCAGCAATTCAGGTGAAACTTCACACACATTATAAAAGAAATTGCAAACTTTGATTGTCAGTTAAAAAAAAAATCTCATTTGAGAAAAAAGGGCAATAAAACATGTCATCCCATAAGATACAGGAGCTGGATACAGGATCTTATTCGGCCCACTACTCTGCCATTCAATAAGATCATGGCTGACCTTTCACCTCAACCCCACCTTGCTGCCTGATCCACATATTCATTCATTTTCTTAGAATCTATCTATCCCAAAGCCATAGCCATGACCCACAGACCTCCTTCATGGAAGGAGACAGAGGGCAGTGGTGGAAGATCGTTTTCCTGACGGGAAGCCTGGGACCAGCAGTGTTCTACACAGCTCGACACTGAGTCAGCTTTTGTTTGTCCTTTAGATGAACTATTTGGATGAGAATGTGGAAGGCACATTAGTAGGTTTGTGGATGACACAAAAATTGGTAGCACAGTGGACAGTGAAGGAGGCTACCTAAAGACTGCAAAGAGATCTTAATCCAATTGGGCCAATGAGCTAAGGAGTGGCAGATAGAGTTTCATTTGGATAAATGCAAGGTATTGCATTTTAGTCAAACAAACAAGGGCAGGACTTATACAATTAATGGTCGGGCCCGAGGTAGTGCTGTAAAACAGAGAGACCTGGGGGGTCCCATTCATAATTCCTTGAAATTTGCGTCACAGGTAGACAGGGGGTGGTTAAGAAGGCATTTAGCACACCTGCCTTCATTGCTCAGACCCTTCAATTTTGGAGTTGAGAAATCAGATTGAGGTTGCACAGGATGTGGTGCGGCTCCTTGTGGAGTACTGTGTCCAGTTCTGAATGCCCTGCTACAGGGAGGATATTATTAAATTGGAGAGGGTTCAGTATAAGTTTACCAGGATTATGCCAAGACTGGAGGGTTTGAGTTATAACAATAGGTTGGATTGGCTGGGACTTCATTCACTGGAGCATAGGAGATTTATAAAATCACGAGGGGCATGGATAGGGTGAATAGCAAGAGTCCATTCCCTAGCGTGGGCAAGTTCAAAACCATAGGGCAGATCTTTAAGGTGAAAGATTGAAAGGGGACGTGAAGAGCAATTCTTTTTAAACAGAGGTTCATGTGTGGAATGAACTGTCAGAGGACGTGGTGGATGTAGATACAGTAACAACAATTAAAAGACATTTGAATAAGTGCATGAATAGGAAGGGGCAAGATATGGGCCAAAAGCAGGCAAGTGGGACGAGTTTAGTTTGGGAACTTGGTCAGCATGGACTAGTTGGACCGAAGGGTCTGCTTCCATGTTGTATGACTCTATGATGAAACCTGCACGGACATGTCCAATTGCAGTTAGATATACCCTGCAGACCATTATTAAAGCTAGATTTCTATTCAAATGACCACGATATCTAGCAGTTCGAGGAGGCAAGTGTTGGACCATCTACGACAGGCACTTTCTCTTCCAAAAAGGGCATTCAGAAAGCTTGTTCTAATCAATCCAGGTACTTACTCCATCCACTTCTTACAAGGCTCCGTGAAAGACGTCACATTTGAATAGAATCCATTTTTGCAATCCTCGCAAATTGTTTCCTGAAATTTTCGGTCACCTGGGCCAAGGGTGGGAGAGAATGACACCGTTACAAACTCGCCAGCAACCCATCACTACAGCTAACTTGCTGCTTGCTAGCTGAAGGGTTTCAAATGGAGCCTTGGAGTGCAAAGAGCAACGAGCGTCAGAAATGTAGAAGGTCCCAACAATCCATAGAATCAAAGAAACTTATTGCACAACAAAAGAGCATTCAACTCAATCCACCTATTGTAGCTCATTGGAACAGTTAGTTCCTGCTCTGTCCCATCACCCTGCAAGTATTTTATTTCCTTTTCAAGTCTGTAGCCAATTTCCTTTCGAAAGTTCCAACTGCACATATTTCCATCGCTCTTTTCCAGGATATAGCAATTCAACATGGAACTACTCAGCTCAATCCTGCTTACTTAGCCACGCATCCTATAACTGTGTCCTGGAGTTACTGACTCTCCTGTCAATGAAAACAGCTTCTCCTGGCCTAAATTACCGATACTGAAAATAATTTATTCAAGAAAAAAAAATTCACCCAAAGTCTGATATTGATCAAAAAAAGGGATCAAGCTTTCTCATTTTATGTCAGAGGGTTTCTGATTTGTAAAAATAATCAGTTACACATTGACTGTAGTGAGTGGATGCACCAGGTAAAGCAGGCCTGGCCTGTACTGTTCCAGTGACAGCAAAGTGAAGGCTGGTATTAATGGCTTGGGAGAGGGAGGCAAGGAGGGGGTTAGGTGGGGGAGGGGGAGAATGGTGTTGGATGGAGAGGCGACAGGTGGAGACAGTTACAATTCCCAATCAAGAAAGGACGAACTGTGATGCTCCCCACCACTGAATAGCGTACCATAACCCAGGCTTACACTTCTACCGCCTGGGGAGCTGTCTCACAAGAGACAGCGCCCTTAAGTACGCAGGAGGAAGAAATCCAAATGGATGGCATTGCCTTATATTCTAAGCCTCAATAACAGCATGAACAAACCTCCTTTTGGATCCCAATTCCACACCCAGTTAGATGGAAACATCCTGGGATTTAACTGTGAAGATTTCCTCCCTAAGGTTGTGATGTGATTGAGCTGTGAAGTGTGTTACCCGAGAGCCGATGAGCTCCGACTTTAATTGACACATTCCCTGGGCCGCACTGGCTGAAAGCGCCTCATTGCTGCCTCTGTTCATGGCGCTCAATAACTGAGGCTGAAGCCTAAGGTGCAGTAGGACTCGCTTCTGTTCAATACCTTGCTCAGCGACAGGTTTACAATATAACTGCAAGCATCGGGAATATCCCATTCTCTGCCACATTAAGGTCAACACGCCAGGAAGTAAAACTGAAGCCTGGTACTGCATGGATTGATCAGATGTGCTCTTTCCACACAGTATGACTCCCCATCAGTAACTGCCCTGATGGTGCAAGTTGAATTGCTTCATAATAGCTCCCCAATCCCAAAAGGCCTTCAGCAGAACTGAAAGCCATTTCATCTGTGCTCCAACACTGGCATACTGGCATCTCACCTGGAATTGTGACTCCTTCACCAGGATGACATGCAGTATCAGAGTGACAGATCTCACAGTCTTTATTAGGACAATGCATCCCCTGTTTACATAGACACTCCACATCGCTCAGCTGGTCACCAGTTTTCACAACTTCAAAACCTCCTAAAAAAAAAGGAAAGTGCAGACATTAGTTCTTCAGCACGGAACATCTAACTAGATCCATTCATCATTCCCTCTCACTTCACCATCAGACAACAATCGTTTACCATTTGAACATTTAAAACTGTGCCTGTGCTGCTGTACCAGGGCAGAGAGTGAGGAAGAGGTGGACATTGTGTCACCATTGTACACCAGCAGTAAATTCCCACACTGACCAAACTGTCCTCCCACATTTACCTCTTTGTGTGTCATAGAGTCATGGAGCACAGAAACAGACCCTTCAGTCCAACCAATCCATGCTGACCATAATCTCAAACTAAACTAGTCCCACATGCCTGCACTTGGCCAATATCCCTCCAATCCCTTCCCATTCATGCACTTATCCAAATGTCTTTTAAATGTTGTAACTGTATCCACATTCACACTTGCTCTGGCAGTTCGTTCCACACACCAACCGCTCGCTGTAAAAATTACTGCTCCTCATGTCTTTTTTAAAATCTTTCCCCTCTCAGCTTAAAAATATGACCCCTAGTCTTGAAATGCCGCACCCTAGAAAAAGATACTTTATCTATATGATTCATGACTTTATAAACCTTAATAAAGTCACCTCTCAACTTCCTACACAGCAGCAAAAGATGTCCCAGCCTATCCATGCTCTCCTTATAGCTCAAACCTCCATTTCTAGCAACATTCTGGTAAATCTCTTCTGAACGCTCTCTCTGAACATCTTTTACCTTTTCAGTCCTTAGTTCTAATCTGTGTTTGTATGTTGCATTTATTTCAGCAACTAATACACTCACGTAAACCTGATTCAAGTAAACCCTTTTAAAACATAAATATATTCAAATTGGGAAAGGTATCCATGGGGCAAGGGATCCTTTGCATGAAGTTAACCTTGCTGAAACCAGTAGACAGTGGGGTTGAATACAGAAAGGGAGGGCGTTCCTCCTTCCTCACCCAGATTCGAATTGGGGCCCCTCACTGAGTGACCAGTCATAGCGTCCCTCCATTATTCACATAGTTCAGAAAAAGCTTTCTTTGCGGGACTATTTGCCTTTTAACCCATCCATTAGGGTGGATCAACTGATTTCAAAAATGGCAACTGCCTGTCGCAACAAAACCAAAGCAAAATGTGCATCATAAGACAAACTATGGTCAAGACCCACAATCCACCACTCTGTACTATTGCACTTTGGGAAATTCTTCAAAGTTGTTAAAAACTTCTCTTCAAACTTTAACCCTTGGTACAGTAAAACTAGTTCAGAGCCCATTTTGGACAGAGCTCATCCTTAGACTTAGTTGAGTTCCAAGTGTCATTATTTCATTTTCGCATCCTTCTTTGAAAACTGCCCCAGTTTATTGATTGCATTTTTTTGATACTCAGATGCCAGCAAGAATATCCTTGTCTGCAGCTCGGAAAGTTGAGGATTTTAACGCGTCCCTGTTGTCTGGCTAGTGTGAGGGTCATGCATATCCAGGGAACGTCCATTCCCAGTTTGTGTTGCTAGCTGTCTGGTGTAATGGTAGAAAGGAGGAGGAAATAAAGATTTACATTGAGACCGGAACCAACAAAAAGCACCAGGAGGCTAAGGTGGGAAAGGCCAACATTACAGAGGCGGAAGTAAACAGTCTTGGTGTAAAAGCTAAGTTACAAAAAGGTCAGAGAGTTCTCGATTCAGTTCCTGCTTTTTGCTCAATTTACGGATCTTGTTCGGGGGCTAACAAAGGTTTCTATTCATCATAGTTTCATGGGCTCTGCTGGGTATGAACAAAGAAAATGATAACTGGTAATTACAGAATAGTTTATATATAGCCGCAAAACATTCCATGGTGGTTTATAGTGAGCATAGCACTCTTAAAACATTTCTGAAGAAGGGCTCATGCCCGAAACATCGATTCTCCTGTTCCTTGGATGCTGCCTGACCTGCTGCGCTTTTCCAGCAACACATTTTCAGCTCTGATCTCCAGCATCTGCAGTCCTCACTTTCTCCTAATGTAGGCATCACACAAGCCAATTTGCAAACATCAAGCTCCCACAAACAAGAAAGGGATAAACATCATCTGTTTGGCTGTGAAATAAAGGTTGACCAGGGCCTTGGGCGAACACAGCTCCAATGAGGAAATGCTCAGTCGGACAGGTGGACTGCAGCAAAAACGAAAGCGGGGACAGAGTTAACTCTCCAGAGTGGGGCAGATCTCCAACTCAACTTCAAACATTGAACCTGAGAAAAGGCTTCCAGACATCACAGAGCTCCATGTCACCTCTTACAAGAAACCCACATTTGCCCTCAGAAATGGACTTGAAACAAATTAAGTTAAAACGTGTGGTGCTGGAAAAGCATAGCCGGTCAGGCAGCATCCAAGGAGCAGGAGAGTCAACATTTCGGGCATAAGCCCTTCATCAGGAACATTGTCTCCTGCTCCTCGGATGCTGATTGACCTGCCGTACTTTTTCAGCATCACACCTTTTGACTCTGATCTCCAGTATCTACACTCCTCACTTTCTCCTTGAAACAAACTGAGTCCACTTTCATACAAGTTGTGTGGGTCAGTGCTCCCCCTCCCCCTCCACCCCTCAGAGAGACCGATGTGCTGTCAGTCCCCCATTCTCCATGTGAAAGGGGTAAGTGAGAGCACAGGCTGGTGGGGATTTCCACCTGCAGCCATTTGAATGTTGAAACAAAACTCCCAGTCGCTGTGGATGGAACATCATTCCGCATAAAGGCTGACTGGAAGGTGATGAGTGATGCACTATGACTGGAGATCTGATGACACAATGGTCTCAAATCCCCTGCATCTACTGACTACCTGTTCCACTCTGAGCTGACAGAGTGCATTTTCTTCCTCTACATCAAAACGTGAATCCACAAAATAGAGTGGAACAAGAATGCAATTAGGGTTTCTGTTGACTACAGGAAAGATCGAGGCTTATTATCACTCAAGCTCTAATGGGATTATTTCTTCAGCCCATCAGTTACAAGCATGGAGAACTGGTAGGAGCTGGTTCCTGCTGCAAGCCTTTGAAGAACAGTGCGTTAGGGTATCTATGTCTCTCATACGGTGAGTTCACATGTGTCCAGTGTTTAATCACTTGTACGGCGCAAACCAATGGCAATCATTGTTAAAATTTCCCTATTCACCTTGCTGAAACAGCAGGTCACTATGAAGATGTAACATTGCTCCCTGTGGCCAAAGCTGACAACTCAATTACTTCAGGTTCAAGGCTAGGGCTTTCACTTAGCAAACCCCTCCATCCCAATGCAATATCAGAAATTCCCACCCGATACATTTCACGCTGGGGAGAGGGGTAGGGTCAAAGTTCAACATACTGTGATTCCACAGGTAAATCAACTCCCAACAAAAGGATCACAGGCTGGGAGCGCCACACTGGCGGAGGGTCGGTACTGAGGGAGTGCTGCACTGATAGATTGTCAGTACAGAAGGAGTGCTGCACCACTGTCAGAGGGTCAGTATGGAAGGAGAGCTACACCACTGTCAGAGGGTCAGTACGGAAGGAGTGCTGCACCACTGTCAGAGGGTCAGTACAGAAGGAGTGCTCCACTGTCAGAGGGTCAGTACGGAAGGAGTGCTGCACCACTGTCAGAGGGTCAGTATGGAAGGAGTGCTGCACCACTGTCAGAGGGTCAGTACGGAAGGAGTGCTGCACCACTGTCAGAGGGTCAGTACGGAAGGAGTGCTGCACTGTCAAAGGGTCAGTACAGAAGGAGTGCTGCACTGTCAGAGGGTCAGTACTGAGAGAGGGTCAGTACAGAGGGTGTGCTGCACGGTCAGAGGGTCAGTACAGAGAGAGTGCTGCACTGTCAGAGGTTCAGTACAGAGGGAGTGCTGCATTGTCAGAGGGTCAGTACTGAGGGAGTGCTGCACTGTCAGAATTCTGGAACAGAGGGAGTGCTGCACTGTCAAAGGGTCAGTACAGAGGGAGTGCTGCACTGTCAGAGGGTCAGTATTGAGGGAGCGCTGCACTGTCAGAGGGTGAGTACCAAGGGAGAGCTGCACTGTCAGAGAGTCAGTACTGAGGGAGTGCTACACTGTCAGAGAGTCAGTACAGAGGGAGTGCTACACTGTCATAGGGTCAGTACTGAGGGAGTGCTACACTGTCAGAGGGTCAGTACTGAGGAAGTGCTGCACTGTCAGAGGGTCAGTACTGAGGGAGTTCTGCACTGTCAGAGTCAGTACAGAGGGAGCGCTCCACTGTCAGAGGGTCTGTATAGAAAGAGAGCTGCACTGTCAGAGGGTCTGTACAGAGGGAGTGCTGCACTGTCAGAGGGTCTAGAACATAGAACATAGAAAAATACAGCGCAGTACAGGCCCTTTGGCCCTCGATGTTGCGCCGATCCAAGCCCACCTAACCTACACTAGCCCACTATCCTCCATATGCCTATCCAATGACCGTTTAAATGCCCATAAAGAGGGAGAGTCCACCACTGCTACTGGCAGGGCATTCCATGAACTCACGACTCGCTGAGTAAAGAATCTACCCCTAACATCTGTCCTATACCTACCACCCCTTAATTTAAAGCTATGCCCCCTCGTAATAGCTGACTCCATACGTGGAAAAAGGTTCTCATGGTCAACACTATCTAAACCCCTGATCATCTTGTACACCTCTATCAAGTCACCCCTAAACCTTCTTTTCTCCAAATAAAACAGCCCCAAGTGCCTCAGCCTTTCCTCATACGATCTTTCTACCATACCAGGCAACATCCTGGTAAACCTCCTCTGCACCCATTCCAGTGCCTCCACATCCTTCCTATAGTATGGCGACCAAAACTGCACACAATACTCCAGATGCGGCCGCACCAGACTCTTATACAACTGCAACATGACCTCAGGACTCCAGAACTCAATTCCTCTACCAATAAAAGACAGTACGCCATATGCCTTCTTCACCGCACTATTTACCTGGGTGGCAACTTTCAGAGATCTGTGTACATGGACACCAAGATCCCTCTGCTCATCCACACTACCAAGTAACCGACCATTAGCCCAGTACCCCATCTTTTTGTTACTCATACCAAAGTGAATCACCTCACACTTACCCACATTGAACTCCATTTGCCACCTTTCTGCCCAGTTCTACAGCTTATCTATATCCCGCTGTAACCTGACACATCCTTCCTCACTGTCAACAACTCCACCAACTTTCGTATCATCCGCAAACTTGCTCACCCAACCTTCTAACCCCTCTTCCAGGTCATTTATAAAAATGACAAACAGCAATGGTCCCAAAACAGATCCTTGCGGAACACCGCTAGTGACGGCACTCCATGAAGAAACTTTGCCATCAACTACTACCCTCTGTCTTCTTCCACCCAGCCAATTCCTAATCCAAACCTCCAACTCACCCTCAATGCCATACCTCCCTATTTTTTGCAGTAG
>NC_057729.1:4835537-4843397 GCF_004010195.1 Chiloscyllium plagiosum | reverse complement strand
CTTCCCACTACTATTCTTGACTGGACCTATTCCTACCCTAGTCATTCTTTTATTCCTGACATTTGCTATCCTCCAGTCTTCTGGCACTATTCCTGTAGACAACGAGGACATAAAAATCAAGGCCATTGGCTCTGCAATCTCCTCCCTTGCTTCCCAGGGGATCCTAGGATAAATGCCATCAGGCCCAGGGGACTTATCTATTTTCACCCTTTCCAGAATTTCCAACACCTCTTCTGTACATACCTCAAAGCCATCCATTCTACTTAATTGTGACTCAGTACTCACATTGACAACAATGTCCTGTTCTTGATTGAATACTGACGAAAAGTATTCATTCAGTGTCTCCCCAATCTCTTCAGCCTCCACACGCAACTTCCCACTACTATCCTTGACTGGACCTATTCCTACCCTAGTCATTCTTTTATTCCTGACATACCTATAGAAAGTCTTAGGGTTTTGCCTAATCCTACCAACTAAGGACTTTTCATTTCCCCTCCTTGCTGCTCTTAGTTCTCTCTTCAGATCCTTCCTGGCTACCTTATAACTCTCAATCGCCCCAATTGAACCTTCACGCCTCATCTTTACATAGGCCACCCTCTTCCATTTAACAAGGGATTCCAATTCCTTATTAAACCACGGCTCCCTCACACGACCCTTTCCTCCCTGCCTGACAGGTACATACTTATCAAGGACACTCAATAGTTGCTCCTTGAACAAGCTCCACATATCAATTGTGCCCATGCCTTCAAGCCTACTTTTCCAAGCCACGCATCCTAAGTCGTGCCTCACCACAACATAATTTCCCTGCCCCCAGCTATAACTCTTGCCCTGCAGTGCACACTTATCCCTCTCCATCACTAGAGAGAGAGAGCTGCACTGTCAGAGGGTCTGTACAGAGAGAGAGCTGCACTGTCAGAGGGTCTGTATAGAGGGAGAGCTGCGCTGTCAGAGGGTCTGTATAGAGGGAGAGCTGCGCTGTCAGAGGGTCTGTATAGAGGGAGTGCTGCACTGTCTTCTGTCATTAATGCATTGCTATTTGTGGCATTTCATTTGGAACTGCAGTAGTCAATTTCAACATGACAGTAGTGGCTCCTTTCCAAAAGTACTCCAGTAAAGGGTTGACATAAGGTCACAACAGTAACTATAAAATTGCAATTCTCTCTGCATTACCGTTACACCCTCCCAAATTCAGGGATATTGATTCACCCTCCTGCTTATGCTGACAATCCCCTTCCCTCATTTGTCTCGAGCGAACCCATTGTTTTCCGGTCAGCTGCTGCCATGCCAATGGCCGGATGGGCAATTCCAGTGACAGAAACTCTCCTGGCAAACACATGGCATGCAAAAGGCAGTGCTGAGAAGGTAAAGGGGAGGACTGGGCAGCAGGGAGACGGTGAAGGGCAGGAAGTGAGGGGAGGGGAGATGGTGGGGAGCTGGAAGTTGCAAGTGATGGGGGGATGCAAGTTGGGGTTCAGGAGCAATATTAAAGTGCAGAATGCAGAGTGGCACTGAAGGAAAGGGGGATAGTGATGTAAAGAAGAAAGCCAATTGATGAGGAGCATTGTAAGAGGAATGTTTTGAGTGTTGGAGGCGGGAGTGACATGGAACTGCATGGAGGGAAGGGCTGATAAGTAACACGGTGGGCCAGCAGAGCTGGGAATCAATGAGGAATGCAGCTGGGAGTGGAGGTAAGGAATGGTATTGGGAATCAGATCAGTTTCAGTTCCAAAGAAGTGGCATTTCAGACATGAACTCTCAACTGTTTCTCTTTCCTCAGACCCGCTCCAGCACTTCCTGCTTTATCCCAGGTCTCCAGCATCACCGGAACTTTGCTCCATTACCAATATTTTTACTTTATTTTATCTTTTGTCATCAGTGTAGAATTATCTCGCATGAGGCCCTCTACTTCCTGGAGAAAGCAAGAAATAGCAGCCCACATTGGTCTGACCTGAGGCGAGGCGAATTGAAGAGTTGAGCGATTGTGTTTGAGTCTTGTGCTCCGTGAGCATCTTCACCCAGCTCACCACATGTGACAAAACACATTGACTAAGAACCAACACCAACCCAGCACTCAAGGTCAAAAGCACATCCACACTCCCACTTTAATCTGAGGTTGATATACCACATCCTGTAACAGTCACTTTTAGAAGGAACAGTCAAATTACTCAGAGTCATCGCAGTGATTCTAATAGTCAGCAATTTCCTCACTCACCACATGACTTTCCATTGGTAACCTTCCTCTCCCACAGATACTGCCTGAGAACCAATAATGGTCGCTGGCTTTTACCTAGCGTCTTTCACAACCTCATGATGTCCTCGAGGGGAACTCTACAGCTAACAAAGTGCTTTCGAGGTCCTACCATGGCTGTAATGCTGGAAGTGAGGTGACCAATTTCTGCACAGTGAGATCCCACAAAACAGCAACGTGATCATGACCAGGTCATCTGTTCTACTGATGTCACGTGTCGAGGTAAATACTGACCAGGTGGCTGCTGAAACATAGAAAATATGAGCAGGAGTAGGCCATTTATCCCTTTCAGCCTGCTCCACCATTCAATAGGATCGTGACTGATCATCCAAGTCAGTCCCCTGTTCCTGCTTTCTCCCCACAACCTTTGATCCATTAAGGCCTACACCTAACCCCTTCTTGAAGACATTCATTTGGCATTAACCGCTTTCTATGGAAGACAATTCCACAGGCTCACCACATTCTGGATGAAGAAACTTCTCCTCATTTCAACCCAAACTAGCCTACCACATGTCCTTAGACTGTGAAACTGGTTCTGGGTGAGAACTCTCTTTCTCTTTGGTGAAACATGAGATTTATTACATAGACTTGGGGAAACAGGATAGGCCTCAGTTTATAGTATTCAATCTAAAAGTCAGCTCTGCAGCAATCCCTGTACTATGCGGAGTTGGCAGTCTGGATTTCATGTCCACATCTCTGGAGTGGGACTTGTACGCAGTTTTCTGATCAAACTACTATCCACTGAATGACAACTCATATCTGCCCGGGCGGCCAGACAGGAGGAGTTTAGGGGAAGCTAAACTTAAACGGATAACTAAAGCTGAGGAATTGCTGAATTGATATAAGGGTGGGAAACAGGGGGAAAACCAATGACAAGTTTATTTGAGAAAAATAAAAGTACCTGTTGAATCGCAAACTGTGTGTGACTGACAATGATCTTCCATAGTCCAGGCAGGTTGGTAGAAGCCATGCTGGCAAGGTCTACAACTGGAGTATTCGCTTAAATTACACTTCGCCACCAAGAACGAACCTGCAAAATATAAAGGTACCCATCAAATGGGAGACATTCACCTTGTTTGATAAGGATTATGGCTTTGGAAGAAGTCAAGAACTTTCATTTAGAGAATGAATTATTTTGTTTCCCTCAGAAACAATTCACAACTCTTCACATGATGAATAACTCTGAAACGGCTGTCACTATGAGATAGGGCAGAAGTGACAGCCATTTTGTATTTGACGTCATCATCCCACAAACTGGGGATGGCTAATTAGGCTGGTGATGTCTGCTTCACAGCAGAATGGCACATTCTGCTTTGACTGCTGCTGTATGTGAGCAGAACAAGACAAGTGGAAGAAAGAGAGGACTTCAAATGCTGGAGATCAGAGTCAAAACGTGTGGCACTGGAAATGCCCAGCCAGTCAGGCAGCATCAGAGGAGCAGAAGAGTTGATGTTTCAAGCATAATGCCTTCATCAAGTGTCACTTTAACATCTCACCAAAAAGGTTAACAATTGAGCACTCCCCTCTACCTGGTCTGTAATATCCATTTTGGAGTTTGGCTCAATCCCATAACTCTGTTTTTATATAACAATAGTAACCTTTGTGAATAAAAAAAATCTGTCTCTCTTATTAAGGATCTCTGCTTCTTTGCTGATTGCTATTTTAGTTTTGTTTCTCCCCCATCTCTCCTTTTTCTCACTATCAATTTTTCCCTCATTGTTCCTGCACGGGTTTCTTTCCCAAACTCAAGCAGAAAGAGTGGAGGAGAACTCAATCTGGGCAAATACTGAGCATCTACGGCCTGACATTCCCTCCACCCAGGATCGTTCCTCTAGGCACTCACTGCCATACCTGAAGGACTGGAGGCCTGTGACCATCAGTGTGCCGCAAGGATCGATGCTGCTTTTCGTCATTTTTATAAATGTTAATGTGAATATAGGAGGTACGGTTAGTAAGTTTGCAGATGACACCAAAATTGGTAGTGTTGTGGACAGCAAAAAAAGGTTACCTCAGAGTACAATGGACCTTGATGAGATGAGCCAATGGGCCAAGGAATGACAGGTGGAGTTTAATTTAGATAAATGCGAGATGCTGCATTTTGGAACTGCAAATCAGGGCAGGGCTTAATGGTAAGGTCCTGGGGCGTGTTGCCAAACAAAGAGACCTTGGAGTCCAGGTTCATAGTTCCTTGAAGGTGGATTCGCAGGTTGACAGGATATGGAGGAAGGCTTCTGGTACACTTGCCTTTTTTGCTCAGTGCATTAAGTATACGAGTTGGAAGGTCATATTGCAGCTATAAAGGACATTGGTTAGGTCAATTTTGGAATACTACATTCAGTTCTGGTCTCCCTGCTATAAACATGATGTTGTGAAATTTGAAACGGTGCAGAAAAGATTAACAAGGATGTTGCCAGGGTTGGAAGGTTTGAGCTACAAGGAGAGACTGAATGGGTTGGGCCTATTCAGCCTATTTTCCTTAGAATGTCAGGAGCTAAGGGGTGACCTTATAGAGGTGTATAAAATCATGAGGGGCACAGAAAGGGTAAATATTCAAAGTCTTTTCCACAGGGTCTGGGGAGTCCAAAACTAGAGGGCATAGGTTTTGGGTGAGGGGGGGGGGGGGGGGGGGGGGGGGAAGATTTAAAAGGGACATAAGGGGCAATGTTTTCATATGTATGGTATGAAGTGCCCAGGCTGACAGATATAAACAGAAGTCAGGCTCACTGAAGCTCAGTTTCTAAGGGTGGCACAGTGGTTAGCACTGCTGCCTCACAGCGCCAGAGACCCAGGTTCAATTCCTGCATCGGGCAACTGTCTGTGTGAAGTTTGCACATTCTCCCCGTGTCTGCGTGGGTTTCCTCCGGGTGCTCCGGTTTCCTCCCACAGTCCAAAGATGTGCAGGCTAGGTGAATTGACTGTGCTAAATTGCCCATTTTGTTAGGGGAACGGGTCTAGGTGGGTTGCTCTTTGGAGGATCGGTGTGGACTTGTTGGGCCAAAGGGCCTGTTTCCACACTGTAAGTAATCTAAGTGTCAGAGATTCCGTTCTCTCAGAGCTGGTTCTGAGGAAGCCAGACCAGTTTCATAGTAATAGAAGGAGTAGGCCATTTGGCCCATCGAGCCTATTCCACCATTCATTAAGATCATGGCTGATCTATCCATCGTTTCAGTTCCTCTTACCTCCAACATCCCCATAACCCTTAATTCCCCAACCATGCAAAACCCATGCAACTTGTCTTGGATATATTTAATGAAACTGCCTCTATTGCTTCCTTGGGCAGAGAATTTCATAGATTCACTGGTCTCTTAAAAACAACAGTTCCTCCTCATCTCTGTCCTAAATCTACTCCCCCTAATCTTGAGGCCATGGTTCCAAGTCCTCGCCTCACCCACCAGTGGAAACAACTTGCTTGCCTCTATCTTATCTATCCCTTTCATAATTTTATATGTTTCTATATTTTTCCTTCTCAATCTTCTAAATTCTAGAGAAAACAGTCTCAGGCAACTCAACCTTTCCTCACAGGGTAGCCCCTTCATTTCCAGAATTAATCTGGTGAACCTCCTCTGCACCATCTCCAAAGCCAGAATATCCTTCCTCAAGCAAGGAGACCAGAACTGCACACAATACTCCAGGTGCGGCCTCACCAACACCTTGTACAATTGCAGCAGAACCTCCCCGCTCTTAAATCCAATCCCTCTGGCAACGAAAGCCAATATTCTATTTGTCTTCCTGATTACCTGTTGCACCTGCAAATCAACTTTTAGCAATTCATGTACGAGCACTCCTAAGTCCCTCTGCCACAACAGCATGCTGCAGTCTTTCACCATTTAAATAATACTCTGACCTATTATTTTGACTTCCAAAGTGGATAACCTCACATTTACCAATATTGTACTCCATCTGCCAGACCCTTGCCCACTCATCTAACTTATTTAAATCTCTCTGCAGACCCTCCACATCCTCTGCACAGTTTGCCTTTCCACTCAATTTAGTGTTATCAGTAAACTTGGATACATTACACTCTGTCTTCTCTTGCAAATCATTTATATATATCATGAACATTTGCGGGCCCAACTCTGACCCCTGCTCCACCCTGCTCAACACTGACCTCCAACCAGAGAAACACCCATTTATCCCGATTCTCTGCTTTCCATTGGTAACCAGTCCTCTATCCATGCCAGTACATTCCGTGCAACTCTAGGCATTCTTATCTTATGGATGAGTCTTTTATGTGGCACCTTATCAAAAGCCTTCTGGAAATCCAAGTATACAACGTCCAACTGTACCTCTCCATCCGCCATGCTTGTTACATCCTCCAAGGACTCCAGTAAGTTTGTCAAACACAACATTCCCTTCCTGAATCCATGCTGCGTCTGCCTGATGGGATACCTTTCCACCCAGATGTCTTACTATTTCTTCTTTAATGATAGCCTCCAGCACCTTCCTGACCACAGATGTTAAGCTAACTGTCCTATAGTCACCTGCCTTTTGACTACACCCTTTTCAAACAACAACGTGACATTCACTGTCTCCCTGTCCACCAGGACCTGCTTGGAGTCCAGTGAATTTTGGAAAGTTACCTCTAACACATCTACCATAACTTCTGCCATTTCTTTCAGCATCCTGGGATGCACTCCGTCAGGACCAAGGGACCTATCTACCTTTACACCCTCAGGTTTGCTCAATACTACCCCTTCAGTGATAACAACTGAATTGAGGTCTTCACCTCCCATCGTATCCTTAAAATCATTCTTTGGAAAGCTAGACACACCTTTCACTGTGAAGACTGACACAAAATAGTTATTCAAGGCCTCAGCCATTTCAACATTACCCAATAGTAAATCCCCTTTCTCATCCCGCAAGGGACCTACATCCACTTTAGCCACCATTTTCCATTTTATATATTTATAAAAACTTTTTCAAACAGTTTTCATATTCTATGCTAGTTTGCATTCATAATCTATCATTCCTTTCGTTATTGTTTGCTTCATGAGTCTTTGTTGCTTTTTAAAGTTTTCCCAATCTGCCTGTTTCCTATTACTCTTGGCTACTTTGTAAGCCTGAGCTTTTAAATGGATGCCTTCCTTTATTTCCTTGGTTATCCAAGGCTGGCTCTTCCCTACCTTTGCTATCCTTGTTTTTGACCGGAATATATTTTCCTTGAGCACTGTGAAAACTCTCTTTGCAAGTCCTCCACTGTTCCACCATATAACTGGTGTTCCCAGTCTAATTTAGCCAACTCCTTCCTCGTCCCATTACAGTCTCCCTTGTGTCAATTAACATGCACGTGTAAATAAAGGGGCATTTGGTGATGGGATAGCAGCCTCCATGGAGTGATTTCACTCGAGATCCAACATTAATTGTGTAAATCCTTCCCTTATTAGAGTCCCCAAAATACATCAACACACAATGAATTCCATCTGCAATTGCTCTGTGCAGTGCACCAGCTGATCAATATCAGACTAATCTGAGACCATACCCCTCACTATCAACAACATCACCAATTTTCATGTCGTCATTTGCAAACTTACTAATTATACCTTCTAAATTCATAGAGTCATAGAGATGTACAGCATGGAAACAGAGCCTTCGGTCCAACCTGTCCATGCCGA